>NC_081318.1:34992698-35162698 GCF_026419965.1 Kogia breviceps | reverse complement strand
ACAGTCCAGAACTAGAAGATGACAGAGAGATTGAAGAAGAGCCTTTATCTGAAGATCTGGAATGAGAACTGACTTGTGAAACCTCAGCGTGAAGGGACATATCACTGACCTTCATAACCACTCCACAACCATGAATATTTGACAAATTTTTACTGTGACTATTTATTAAGCATGGATAAAGGAGACAGCCCTAAAGGAACTTATGAAGCCAGCCCTTTGGGATTCAGTACCAACAGGCAAATTGCTTGTTTTCTTCTCTCTCTCTCTTTTTTTTTTTTTTTTAGAAAAAAAAGACAAAAACTGATTTTCTTGAAAAAAAAAAAACTGTTCTTTCTATAATGGCTTTGCCCATTTAAAAAATGTGGCTCTTAAGGGTTCATGAAATGACTGAATATGAGGATACACGTCCTGTAGAAAGCAAACGCGCCTCATATACTGCCAAAAATAGTGTTAGTTTCATTAATGTGAATTTTCCAGCATTCAGTAGTTGTAATGTTAGAAACAATTGCTGGTCAAGTTCAACTTGTTGCTATTGTTTTTAATTTGCACAGGAGTAGTATCAGAAATTAGTGTCACTGCTTGTATCTAGCTGAATTTTAAACAACAGAACATTAGTTTTTTATGTTGGTGCCACCAACTGTAAATGACATAAGTTAGTTATTACAAAACACAGTAATTAGACTGTTGCAACCATCTAAAACCTTAGGCTTCCAGTCTGTGCTGTTAGTGTTAAGATGTAAAGTGCAATCCTAAGCTAACATTATCTGTGCAAGCACCATAGAAACATTTGCATATCTGCATAGATCTTACAACTGTACTCTTTACCTCCTTGTGATAAAGCTTTGTCTACCTGCAAACACAGTCAAAGGCTACAGCTGCAAACCAAAGCCAACTCTAACCATGGCCAAGAGCTCAAGGACAGAAGCAGCCACATGCTTTGGTCAGCCTTCTGTAACTTCAATTAGTACAAAGGAACCTTTTCCATGAACTACCTGCTGTTTTCTGATGACCTCTGGGATCTTTTCATTTAGCCCTAAAGCAAGAATCAAATATGACAAAAACCACAACTAAAAACCTAATTTAGACACAGAGTAATCTTCTGAGGCCAAAAGTCCATCTAAATGCAATGAAGATTTGCTTTCATTAAAGACAGAGGTGAGGACAAAATCTGCAGTGGAAGTTATGATATGCTAGAAAGCAACAAATGTGGATCACTGACCAAAACGATTATGTACTTGATGCAAATGCAGATTGCATATTGTTATATATATAGGACATTGTGTTTTTGTTTTCCCCATCCAGTCACTTATTTTCGGTGGTGAATACATGTTGTTAGAAGATGTCTTGTATGGTCTGAATCTTTGTTGTGTACTATTTTTTATAGTCTTAAGTTATAATGAAAAAAACAAAAAGTAGGAACCAAACATAAAAGGTCTAGTAAAGCCAAAAATTAATTTCATATTGATTTTAAAGTGATCTAGCTGAGTTTTTACACTGAAAGCAAAGATTATAGCAATTGTAGTCCATGGTATTTATTTTCAGTCAAACCAAAGTTACATATAATTCTGCCTCTGCCGATACGGGATATTAACACTAACAATACACTCCCTTTCAAAGACTTGCACAGGCCAAATTGTTGGAATGCTGGTTTTCAAGACGACTCCAAACCCCAAAACTAGGATAATGCGTTATGGTGTAGTTGAAAATAGCATAGTCAGATGTTTGCTTAAAACCTAGAAACTTTACGTGTTGCTTTTCTTGTGCTGTGCCAAGTCTGGATAACACTTTTCCCCCAACCAAGGGACCTCATAACCTGATGATGGTTATTGCTTTACAAACAGTTTCGACAGAAGGTGGCTGCTAGAGCTTAACGTATGTACCGGTTCCATGCGATGGAGCTGGTTCTTGCAAACTAAGCTCATCATTTATTCTTTGCTGAAGTCAGCAAATAGAGTTAGAGAGATACCCAGTCATCTATCACACCAAATAAAACGACATAACGGCTTTCAAAAGGGTTTTCCCACTTACCCAAAAGGCTTTCTGAAAGCTTCTACCTCTGCAAAAAAAAAAAAAAAAGAAAAAAAAGAAAAAAAAAGAAAAAAATTTAGAACAATTATGGCAGATTGCATGAAATGTGAGAACGTCACAGTAACTGCTACTTTTCATTCTGTTTGTCTTTGGGTCATGATCAGTGAATGGGAAGTTTATGATATGGTATCAAAAGAAAGATTGGGATTGGGAAGGATGGTTTTCAGTCATCTAGGATCCTACTGGAAGGACTATCTGAAGGGAAAATGGGTCTTTCAGGTGCATGTTCAAAGGCTTTGATGGACTGAAAGTAATCGTGAGAGCTGTACCATCAGGAGGGTGGCCTAAGACTACAATGCTAAAGTATGCATACCTCAGTTACCAAACTTTTGAAAGGAAGTCTCAGCCACAGAATGCATATACCTGTAGAGTTTTGCATGGGTTTTATATGAATACAATTTTAAAAAATAGCTGCTTGCACATTATACCAGAAAAACCTCCAAAACTGCAATTGCTTTGAAAATAGATTTTAGGTTTTTTGGAGTTTTCTGAAATGCTTGGTCTGTATTTTGATAATTGTGCATATTATGTAAAAATGTTGGTGGACCCATAAATGACCAGACTTTTTCTAAGAAAAATGTTGCTTTAATGCATTTCATGAATTTTTACTCTTATATCATTGCTTGCTAGTAATAGCAAATCTGCTTTTCTGCATCTGCTTTGCGTAGCTATTGTAAGGCTTTGAACTAATGTATGTATTTATTGCTTGAACTTCTGTGCATACCTTATAAAGCATAATGTCTGACAATTAAATGGCTCATGTATTCTTGCTTCTATCATAAGCTGATTATGGGGACTATGATCTTTTGTATACAGCAAATTTTAACTGTAGCACAAACATCTGTTTATGTATTGGTGGAATATACCTGTTTTATTTATCTTTTTTGAGGTAAACTAATTTTTGATACTTTTCATTACTGTGTACTATGTTCATACTTTGAATTCTCTGACGTTAGAAGTCATGGTTGAAAATTGTAACAGCTGTTATTCGTTCTGTATTCATGGCTTTCACTGCTGAATAAAATAAAGGACCAAACCTAGGATTTGAAAGAAAACTGTCTACCTCTAACACCAGGGAGTTATCAGATTTTATTTTACATAGTTTTAGTCTACAAAGACACAATTGCTTAAACCTAGTGGGTTTAAGGCTTATATTCTATGTGGTTGGATTCATGGCACAGTTGTACTGTTTGAAAATCAATTAAAATTTCATGTGAATGTTACAAGTATTTGGTAGAATTACCACTAACTGGGTTTTGTTTAGATAAATCGGATATGGAGAAAATGTCATCAGCATTCTGTGTCTACAACTGCTTAACTTCATGAGAATGCATTTCTTTGTGATTAGGGAATCGTAGAATAGTCAGCTAGGAATAGAGCTACAGAAGTACACTTAAAATAAACCATCCTGGACTTTAACATCCCTGGGCAGATTCAGTCACAAAATCCATTAGACTACTTTGTAAAGTTTTCAAATTGGACATTCACATTTGGGGGAATTTGTGAGACTTCATCCTACATATGCCAATATTAACATGCATTCGGACAATAGCTTTATTAATGCCATAAAGCTGTTGAAAGGAACATGGCTTACCCTTGTTATTTCACTAGTTCAGGTTGCAATGAAAGGGATTTTTGTCCATGAACACTTGGCAAATCTTACTTAGCCAAAAAAAAAAAAAAGAAAGGATGTACATTTTCCTATAGAATTAATGTATGAACAGTGTGTCACTGCTGTTGGATGTAAAAATGTATATGAAACCATTTCATTCACTTGATTACCTTTCTGAAGTATAAATAAAAAATCTAATACTTTTGGACCCATTTATAACCCCTAGGATTTTATTCGTTCGGAGAGACCATCTTCCCTGCCAGAGCCAAGTCATAAATTTGTGTACACATGTCCCACGATTTGTTTAAATCATTTTCTTAGGAATTGGGGATTCATAAACCAAACCATACTCAAGTTCAGTCAGTAAAAGCGGGGGCTGCTTGTCAAATGCATTCCATTAAAAACTATCTTCAGGTTCAAATTGGCTTCCTCATATAATCGTCTCGTGGTTTCACATTTTTTATTCTAATAGAATTTGACGTCATAAATTCTGAATCTTAAAAAAAAAAGGGAGGAAACGTGATAAATTTACTCTTTTACTTTTTGACTTTATCTTTTCTTTTTTGCCTCCTCCAGTGTCAGTCACACCCATGGCATCCAACCATGGTCTAGGGGAATGTACAGGGAGAGTGTAAGTACCTTTCTGACGGAATCCTTCTTACGCCCCTAAGGATCAGACCCATACATTTCTAAGTGGCCAAAACAGGCAAGCTAGGGCCTCTGCAGCAGGAAAGTTTGCCTTTTTCTTTAACTTCAATAAATATTCCTAAATCTGTTGTAATCAGAAGTAGAAGGAAAATGAATATGTTGAGTATATTTTTACTTTATGCATAATTTAATATTTTCTGTCATCCAGTGAAAGAGTACCTTGACTAAAGAGCTTTCCATAGGATACAAAAATTTTTTTAAAGAAATGTGACGCTGAGATTAATTTTTTTGAACCTTGGGATTCAGTTTTCACTGTCGATTAGTTGAAAGTAAATGAACACCAACTTGCCGCCATCCAGTGTAATTTTGTTAACACCTTAAAGGCCACATAACAAGACGTGAACCCAGTCCTCCAACTCTCTGTGCTTTAGTATAGGGAGAGCAATTTAGAGATTAAGACTAGCAACTTACGAAAAATATAAAACTGATTTGGCAAACATTCTGTACTTAAACCTGTGTTCAAACTCATGTCGCCCTCTAAAACACCGTGTTGCCCACATATATTGTGTTGGGTCAATGGAGGTTTCAACCGCTTTGTAGAATGCTGGTCACTAAATTATTGTGAACTTTTAAAAAATTAAAAGAAAAGCAATAAAGGTGGCAACTTAGAATCGAAATAGAATAGAAAAACAGGTGGCAAGTCAGAGTCTAACCATTTCCCCGTGCAGAAGGAATGGAAGCTAAGTATTCAATTCTAACTAAGGAATATTTGGGTGAGCACCAAGCTGAGAGTCCTTGGACTTGAATTCTGCACAAACATTCAAGTGTTCTACCCAGTGCCCTTCATCAGAGAAAGGAGTTCTGGACAGCGAATCCACAAGAAACCAAATCAACAGAACCTCAATAGAAATATTTCATCTGGAGATATTAGACCTAGATGTTAAAAGTCTTAGAATAACAGCAAAAGCTTGCTACCTATGCCATGCATTTATTTAGTTTTGACCTCTTTGGTAGTAGAGGTGAGCTCAAAAATTAATAAAAAGGAATAAAATTCCTAAGAATTAAATAAATTTTAAAATCATTTTACAGATCAGACTGGTTTCCCAATAGCCATGAAGAGCCGTGTGAACCTCATGAAATAATTCCATATCTGGGTTGTCTCCAGTTCCTGACACCTGGTTCTCATGGATGTTCCCCTTATTTGCCACTGTTGAGTGTCGATTTAACACTCATTCTGATGCAAAATCAGTTCTGTTTGTTATTGGCAATATTTATTTCACCTTTCATCTTCCCCTCACTTTAGAAATAACCTTATAGTAGTCTCCACCATAAAATGGAAATATTTCATTAATATTCTTCCCTGCATAAATTTAAAGCTGTTATTATTGAATAATGTATGTGTCAGTAGTTGTCATTTTGCTGAAGGAGCTGTCTTGGGCAGATCATTATGACTCTCCTAATTTTCTAAGGGGGATGTTCTGGAACTACAATTGTTATTTCTAGCATTTTGAAAAATTATTAGGTCATTTGAAGAGCACATATGATACATAAAGTTTGAGAGATAGTCACATTGAGATCAGGCATCTAAAAAGAGGCTTCAGTCACCTTAGCAGAAGTTAAATGACATATCAGGTTTATTTCCAAGGAACCTAATCAAAATCAGGAGCAAAAAGTTTTTATATTATATGCCCACAAACTCAGAAATTAGGTCTTGAACAAAAGATAATTCATTTTTCTGTAATTCAGGTCTCTGGTAAGCAATGATATTGAAGCCCATTAGGAGGCTTTCGTGCTCACAATGACTGAGTTCAAAAGGTGGATTTTATGTCAATTAGCATTACTTTTCCACAGGCCCACAGAAACCTCCCACTCACCTTTTGACTTTTAGGGAAACACTGACAGTATTGAATAATTGAAAATTTTCCTGACTGATCTATAACAACATCTGTTTGGGTGCAAGAGATTTCGGATTCCAGCCCATTGGAAAGAGAGGACACTGATGGAAGCTAACCAGCTGGGATGTGTTACTCCTTACACCAAGGGGACTGGGGGCGAATATAGGATCTGGGCCTGAAATGGAGAACTAGTTTCAGGTAATTTGCCAACTCTCACTGATTTGTGGTGGCTACCTGGACTGCCTGACATGTTAAATAGAGTTTCAATAAATACCTGACAATGGATAGCATAGTGAAGTAGTGAAGGCCGTATCTTCACTACCAGCAGATGTGCCATCATCTACTAGTGACTTCTGCCATGAGAATAGGAAAGGGAGTAGGACATGAAGTCCACTGATTTGCCGATCCTTGTTTGGTCCCTCATTGGCAATGAGATCTGAGAAGTATTCACACGGTGGGCCAAAATCTGGGAGGGTTATTGGTGGATAGGATCTAGGAGTTGGGAATAATTCCAAGCTGGGACCTTTGGTGCTAAAACAGGTTAAGTGGAAAGTGTCATCGGTGAGAATATTACATTTGGTGAATTTTGGTTAGACATAAAGCTGTAAATATTGATCTCTGTGCTTGGTAGGCCCTCAGAGTAGAACTTTCTACGTTCTTACCATTCTTCCATGGGGACGTGGGTTCTTCAAGTCAGCTGGGCAGGGTCAAGGTAAAAGATTAGCAAGGATTTGTCCCCTTGAAAGATTCTAGATGAGAAGTTTGATTTCATCGTCGCTCTCAATGTTATCGCCCAAATGTGTTATTTATATTCAGGACTTAAACTTCTTTCCACCCACTTCCCCCTCCCCTTCCCCAAAAGGAGTTGATGTTATAAGGACTTCATAAATTTCTTCATCCCTCTCTGGGGATTAAATTTCTAGTAGAGTACAGAACTGTTGGATGAGAGCCTACTCTAGGACTTAGGAATTGTGTACAAGCTTACAAGAAACAATCACAAAATCCTAAATAGCAGTACAGATAAATGTAGCGGGGGAACTTCAAGGACATTCCAGGCCTATGGGGTAAGTAGCAAACGCCCGCATAATTTGTCCTGTTGCCACTTTTTGAAGAAACAATGGGTAGAAAAAAAAATCATTGGTCTCATCCAACTTAACATATTCTATTCTAAAATTGGCATGTAATTGAATCAAATACATCAAATATGACCCTATGATGAGGAAGCCAGCCTAGCACATGGTGTAGAAGGCACTGGACTAGGTCTCTGAAGACTTGGCTTCTACCTGTGATTCTTCCACTGACTCAGTAGGTTGCCTTGAACAGATTACTTCACCATTTATGTCATGGTTTACTCATCTGTTTAGAAAAACAGGGTGTTTCACCAACATCCTTGGAGGTCCCTTTCAGCTTCTATGTCATCTAATTCACTGTCAAAAAAGGTAAACCTGATGATTGAATTTAGTAATCATGACCTAAGTAATCATTTTTTTGAAAAGATTTTTTTAAAAAAAGCAAAGGTGTGCAACTTTCAAGAGCTAATCAATATCTAACTTCAGTAAATAACGAGTCATCTGTTCTGATTGGGGGAAGCTGGCTTGGAATGAGGAGACTAGAGGACTGGGAATTGCAAAGGATTGGCTTCTAAGCTCCTTCACCACTAATTGGCTGTACAGCTGTAGGTCATAGTCACTGGCTGTGCATTGCATTGAAAGTGCTGTAGGGAGAGAAAGAACTAAATAAAGAAGTGGGGCAGAAAATGAAAGCAGGAGGAAAAAATCATCACTGGCTGGTCTGAGTAGATTCTGAATCCATCTGCAGAAGCTGGAGAGCTTTGTAGTCCAAGGGTTCAGGTTCCTGGCTGCAGGATGAGGGAGGTAATTATACCCACCTCACAGGTCTTCTCAGGGAAAACCGATTAACTCCATTCATTCACTCAACAAATATTTACTTGGTGTCGATGACAAACCAGACCCTGTTCTAGGCCCTGGAGAGCATAGCAGTGGACAGACCCCAACAGAGAGCCCCACGCTTAATGAGTTTGAGTCCTACTGAGAATAAAATAATCGTAAGTACTTCACGCAAGTGACCACACATAGGAATTGCTCCGTAAGTGTTAGTCGTATCATTGTTGCTATTGCTATTAGGGGAGTGAAGAAATAGATCACATTTTAAATATATTCACCAGAAACTTCTTTGTATAGGATTTGACTTTTCAATATCGATAAGTTATTCACTTTCTTCTCCATTGGTCTCCTTTTTCCTTTCAATTCTCTGTGGTTTGGTCTCATTCAATAAATCCAACTCTTGGGTTGCCTGTCAGCTGACAGATGGGTGCCAGATTTACCAATTGATTCAGAAAAGACCGTAATATAAAGAAAAAAGAACACAAATGGAAATTCAGATGAAGAAAATGCAGTGTCATCACCTCATTCTTACCCCAGGTGATGGAGGGGGGTGGTCCACTGACCTCAGCCTATAATTATCTTTCCAATCTATTGCTATGACCTACACCTACTGTGCTTAGCTGGGCTTTCCCTTTCAGTTTTCAAGAGTCCAGACGGGAAGCCAACATAAAACATTAACTCTTTCTTTCTCTTTGTAATTGCTGCCAAAGCAATTCTAATTCTACCTCAGGCAGTATGGGTTCCTCTGGTTGAGTAGAGGAAAAGAGAAGTGTAACAACAGGCTGCAGACCAAAATTAATATTTTAAGACTTTTCTTGCTACATTTCAATTATATTATCTATAATTTATTCTAAAATTCTCTAGTGTAGATAATATGGCTTATAATGTGTGTGTAAATTAATTTTATACTGGATTCTTGGTATCAGATAATATGTTAAGTTACCCTACTCCAAAGATGACCAGTTAACATTGAAAAGAAGGTAATCAGGAGTCTACTCTCCAGAGGTGGTTTTGGCAAACACTTGGAATGTCTTTATCTAAATCCACCCAGAAGGTTTGCTAATTAGTGAAATGGACATGAAGAATTTACTTTATTAGTAGAATGAGTAGAATTAAAGATTTCTGATTGGTTGGGGAAAATGGGCCGGCCCCTCTGCTCTTGTAGGAACAGGATATAACGGTCTGGCAGGCTAGCAGTGCAGCATCTCAGGTTGGCACCAAGTCCATTTGGTTCTGTGTTTCACTACTTGCCAGAAGGTTCTCTCACCTGATTCAAATAGATGGTTAACCTCTCATTCCTCTAACATTTGTAATGCCTGACTCTTGTCAGAGTGCCTAAAAGGGAAGAGAGTGGGGACTTCCCTGACTTGACAGGAATTGGTTAGAGAATATTGCTGTTTGTTTGCTTAATAAAGGTTTGTACTTGGGGCAGAATTTAAGACTTACTTTCGTTATAATATACCACCTTATCAGGGCAGAGGGGGAAAGGAGGGAGTAATTTCCCTACCTCAGTGACACCTGAACGACATTTATCCAAAGACCATGACAATGGTAAAAGGCCCTATATGATGTGGCATTCACAACAATGGGAGAGAGCAAAGTGTGCCCCAGGTGCCCTCATAAGCTTTACTAAATGGCTTCTAGTCTACCTGCATAGATAATTAAATGTTGGGAACCTGCCAATGCAGAATAAGTGATTTGAAAGATAAATTTGTGACTTCATTCTTTAACTTTATTCTTAACACGGAGGGTGTAATTAGGTCCAGGGAACTTTCATTGAGCATCTGCTGTATAACAGAGAAGCTAGGAGCCAGTGTTACAAAACTGAAGAGTCCTTGCCTTGAAGAATTTAGAGTTCACTGTGAGGGACACAGATACATAAATTGAGATTAAAACCAATGTAGAGTGGGTTGGTAGAAGAGATAAGTGTGGGCATAGTTTGGGTTTCTTGCAGATGACAGTTGAGGCAAATCTTGAAGGATGAATAACAGTAACTGATTAGAATAATAGCTTACATAGATTGACCCTTTATTATGTATCAGACACTAGAGTCAAAGCATGTTTAATGGGGACATAGGCTGAGATCAGCGGCTAGGAGCCAGTTGAGGCAACGTGCAATAGTCCAGGTGAATTTGATGAAGGCCTCAACTAGGACAGAGTTTGAGATGAAGATGAGGGAATAAGCTAAAACATTTTTCAAGTAAAATCTATGTTTTTGCTTGATAGCGTGAATGTGGAAGATGAGAAAAAGGAAGGAGTTTGGGATGGGTCCCAGATTTCTGACTTGGGTGACCAAGTGTTGAACAAGGATAACTCAAAGAATATAATCAAAAGGTAATTCATTTTGGTCTCTTACTGCCTTTCTAAGGTTTATTTAACAGGGCAACCTGCTGTGCCAGATTAGAACTTGGGCGTGTCCCATGGTGTATCAGCTCACTTTTGAGTAATAAACATTTGTACTGTCACTTGGCATCACAAAATGCCCTAATAGGACATTTAGAACACAGTGCCATGTTTTAGTCGAAACTCTGACCTTGACTTTGGGTGAACACCCTCTACCCAACACTAGCTCAGATTTGCTTCAGGTTGGAGCCAGGCTATGGGGACCGTGGTTACTGGCTTTGGCTTTGTCGCCCTGCCCATCTCCCCACTCACAGCTGCGTTGTCTGGTCAGCAGGGTCACAATGGGCAGGGTGTTGAGTGGCTGGCGGTGGGGGTGGGAGGGCTTGGTGAAAGGGTTGAGGCTCCAGTTCTTATTTGCTTTCGGGGCTTGTTCTGGACCTAGCTGATGTTTAAAGTTGACTTTTTTGTGCGGAGGGAGACCCTTTGGGGGGAACCTCCCTTCTGGAGTCCCTTTCAAACACAAACAAGCAAAAGCGTGTCTGATGGTTGCTTTCTGTCCCTTCCACCGAGCCTGGGTGCTGTCCCCTTCCAGCTTCTGACTGCTCTGGTCAGGCAGGACCCCAACCTCCATGCTGGCTTCTTGCCTTTGTAGCCCAAGTTCTGCCTATGGAAACATTCTCATAGCCATTTCCCCAGCAACACAGGTTGGCAGGTCCACCCCAATTTTTCCAGCAAAGCAGTTAGCCCTTCTCTAGCTCCTGGCTCTCCCGGCTGGGAGTCAGGCTAGAGTCCAGTTAGCATTACGTTTCTCAAGTGTGAGTCAGGCACCAGACCTTCTGGTCTCCCAATTTCAGGGAACACATTTAAAAGTTCTTGGCATGGGCTTCCTTGGCGGTGCAGTGGTTGAGAATCCGCCTGCCGATGCAGGGGACGCGGGTTCGTGCCCCGGTCCGGGAAGATCCCACGTGCCGCGGAGTGCCTGGGCCCGTGAGCCATGGCCGCTGAGCCTGCGCGTCCAGAGCCTGTGCTCCACAATGGGAGAGGCCACAACAGTGAGAGGCCCGCGTACCACCAAAAAAAAAAAGTTCTTGGCATGGTCTTCCTGAAGCACATCCCCCTCCCCGGCTTCCTAGGCTTCTGTTGAGAAGGCAGCAACCTCCCCGCCCCCAAAGAGGTAATAGTTGTCTCCCCCAAATATCTGTTTACCAATCTCTTGATGAAGACTTCAACCTGAACATCCTATTAGAGCACACTGGAGATTGGAGACATTATCTAAAACAGAGATTCCTAATGGAGGAGTTGATTGTGGAAAGGAAAAGAAAGCCGGTTCCTGAACACAGCTGAAAGCAATCAGTGCTTAATCCACTTTCTAGACCAGCCGCCCGAGGAATCCCAGAATCCTTTGCCATGGGGTTTATCAGCTCTTCTCTCCAGAGCTCCGCCTGCCTCCCTGCCCCATAAGACTTTTCACCCTCACAAGGGTATGAGAGACAAATAAGGAAAATTTCCTTGGGCATCGTCTGGCTTTGCATCAAGTCAATTCCGAAGAGGGCTGAAAGTTATTTTGAAGATGCTGAACACCAGAGGAATTAAGAATGCAATCATCTTCAATACGAACCCTCCATTGCCATGGAAAACTACTTAAAAGTCTCCTTGACAGAGTTTACAAATGTATTTTTTTTTTTTTTTTTTTTTGCGGTACGCGGGCCTCTCACTGCTGTGGCCTCTCCCGTTGCGGAGCACAGGCTCTGGACGCGCAGGCTCGGCGGCCGTGGCTCACGGGCCTAGCCGCTCCGCGGCATGTGGGATCTTCCAGGACGGGGGCACGAACCCGTGTCCCCTGCATCGGCAGGCGGACTCTCAACCACTGCGCCACCAGGGAAGCCCTACAAATGTATTTTGAAAATCTTACTGTCAGTATGTACTTCAACCCTTTCAATAAAGGCTAGAATTTAAAAGAAAAGAAAAGCGTGTCTCCCCTGGCTGGAGCAAGGCAGAGGGAGCGCTTGAAGATGGCGCCGGACGCCGGCCTCCTCCAGGAGAGCATCCCCGCGGGCCTCCAGATGTCTGCCAAACCAGAGGCCTGCCCCTCAGGCCGATGGTGCAAGACCAGCAGATGACCCTCCTTCAGTCTGAACGCCTCTCCTTCAGCCATTTCTGCACTGGGCCCTGGAGCAGGTGAGTCTGCAAGCGGGCGCGAGCTCTTCGAGAGCTGTCTCAGGTCACTATGGGTCTATGGATGCCAGACCCGTTGGTTTTCACAGCTAGATGTTTGAAGGGTCCTCTCTCCGGTGCAGGTCTTAAAAGAGTCTCTGCCCAGGCATTATCCTAGGCAAATTCTCATATGTCATCTTATTTGATGCTCATAAACTGTCTGCAGTATGTGAAATTTCCCCATTTAACATATGGGGAAACAGAGTTGGAAAGCAGTACAGTGACATCACTAATGTTTCAGAATTAACAAGAAAGCTGGGATTCAAATGTAGACCTTCAATTTTTCCACAACTGCTTACAAATGAAGTGTGACTTTGGTTTTGCACACGGAGACATTTTAATGAGGGAATGATAAATTCTCATTGATATTGAAATTCTGAAGTGCTAAAGTTACCTGGATTACAGAAACATTACGTGCAATAAGTGCTGGAAGTGATTGCAAGAACAAGTGTTTTTAGAGACCTAAATTCCATATTTCTGTAACAGACATGGCTGTTTTCAAGTTTGTTTATTCCTTTGTGGTCTGCTTAATTTCTCAAATGAGTTAAGGCAATAACATGAGTACTTTTTTTTCATTTTTTGGCCCCCAGTGAATCTTTTGAAATTAACAACACGGTGTGTTCACTGGGCTGTGGAAATCTTAGTGGAGGCTGTGATGGGGCATATTTGGAGCCTGTGGTTTGTGGTTATTCTTTTGGAGATCAAGAGTCTCATCCCTTGCAACTTCAGGTGACTCAGACATTAAGCCACTATCTGTCAAAGGCCTGCTTGAAGTGATGTGTCTTGAAGTCAGGGACCCCTTGTCTTACTTGTTATCAATACTCAATACTAACTCTGTGGCTAGTACCGAGAGGTACTCAGTACAGTGAATCACATTTAAACGATGTGGTTTAATGCAAACACTTCGGCTTTTTTATCAAAGGATGTTTTATTACTAAAACTTCTTTTATTATCCACTGTGTTTCTTTTCTCCTTGTTATCTATTTTATGTGGTGTCTGGAGGTACAATAAACCTTGGATCAGTTGGCTAGCTTAATTGAAAAATGTTTTGAAAAGAAAAGTTAAAAAGCAAAAGAAAATATATTGAAAACCATTTCCACACCAATTTCTTCCCTCGGTTAGTTCAGTTGTAAGAAATGGAGAACAAAAGCATTACCAACCAAGGCTTTTAGCGGAAACATAATTGCTTACACGTCCAGATACATCAGCCAAGTTTGCCACACGCGATTAGGCAGCCAATTATGTTGAAAATGTGCTCGCTCATTCAGGAGACCACGCCCCAGGGCTCGCCCACTTGCTCCTCCTCAATCCTTAAGTTCCGTTGGCACGAGTTCATTCTCATTAGCCACTTGTTGAAAAATATAATGGGGCCACCAGTAGTAAGAACCATTTGGGTGCAAATAAAAGAGCTAATGTCTTCAACAAATCCCACCTGAGGCCAGGAAGGCCTCCCTCCAGCTTTTCCTAATAACTCAGGTAGAGTCGTTCTATCAAAGGACGCTAGTAGTTAATGAATATCTGTGTGCCAGGCACTGTCAACAGTGCATCATTTAAAAATGTAAGACGTCGCAGAGATGGCTCAAATCCTAAATTTTTTAGTTTACATATCACATGAAGAGTTGTTCAGTTTAAAAGAAAAGCAGGGTCATGTTGTATATTTGGTCTCCTTTCTCACCTCCTCAACTGAAGTTAATTTAGTTTTCAATTCTCATTGAAAATTGGTGAATGTGTTGGTGATTTGGAAACCCAGCTTTCCATGTCTTGAAATGCTTTCTAACCGTAACACTGATTTTTTTTCTTTTGGAATGGCCTTAAAGGTGGCACAGCCATTATACATTCCTTAATCTCATCCTGAATATCAAAGTAAAGCAAGATCATCTTTTTTTTTTATTATTTTATTTTCCCCTGGAAGTGCAGAGAAATATTTTGCAGCAGCTGGGCTTCAGGTATTCAGAAGACCCAAGATGACAGGTGAAGGTGACTGTCCCATTTTTCGGTCAAATAGAATTTAGCTATACAGCTGATTGCTTAATATGTCATCCTTTAGGTCAACCTAGTAGTGTTTGGATCAACTATGTGTTGGAAATTAGTTCTCCTGGGATAATAAGTACTAAATGTTGTTCTCATTCCCAGCAGGCTACCACATAAAATGCAGGAGATGAAACCAGGATGCTAGCTAGCCAACTAAGCAGAGAGCGTAGCATGCCTTCCACTTAGACAACAAATTCCATTTTTTTCCTCAGAGGGTTTGTTGATTTCCTGGCCATCATCACCCCAGACAAAGTATAATGTAAAAACTATACATTTATGTGTCAAGCTGACTGTTGGTTTCTATATTAGTTTCCTGTTGCTGTTCTAACAAATTACCATGAACTCAGTAGCTTAAAACAATACAAAATTGTCTTCCCTATACTCATCACGGGTCTCAGTGGAGTAAAACCAGGGTGTCTACAGGGCTGTGTTCTCTTCTGGAGGCACTAGGGGGAATTCTGTTTTCTTACCTATACCAGCTTCTAGAAGCCTCCCACAGTCCTTGGCTTGTGGCCTTCTCCCTGTGTCTTCAAAGCCAGCAACAGAGGGTCAAGACCTTCTCACATCACTCTGACCTCTTCCATTTGTAAGGATCCTTGTGATTATACTGGATGATATATCCATTAGGATAATCCGGAATAATCTGTACTTTAGGTGCAGCTAATTATCAACCTTAATTCCATCTACATCCTTAATTCTCCTTTGCCATGGAACCTGACAAATTCACAGGTTCCTGGAATTAGGATGTAGACATCTTGGCAGGCGGCGGGGCATTATTTTGCCTACCACAGCCTCATTTTCATTTTGACTGATAAACATTAAAGTGTTTTCAACTGAAATTTCCAGAAGCTGCCTGCAGACAGTAAACAGGAAAACAGTTTCCAGCCAAGTCCATTCTTTGCTCTTACCGTTATCTTTAAATGGCTCCGCTAGTAGCCAACAGATTTTTAAGATTCAATGATCTCTGGTTCCATATTGTCTGTATTCTAACTTCACTGAGCCCCTTCCCTCCCCTCTTGCCTTTGTGTGGGCAGTGCAGCTCTGCTCTCAGTAACGAGCCCCTCTGCCACAGAGCAGACCTTTTGAAGAGTACCTACTTTTCATCATGCCAAAGTATGAGCTCACACACGTTCACACTTGCCTTTGTTCCCTCCAGGCTTCCATACCTCATGAGTTGCCTCTTTGCTTTCAGGGGGAATCAAGGTAGCAGACCTCAACAGCATTCTGTTTCAGGGGTTGAGGAGAGGCAGCAGAGAGGGGATTTAGGTTATATCCAATGGCCACCTCTTTCCTGGGTTTGCCCTCACAGCAGCTGGAGAGCTTGGAGGTGCTAAGCCCTCTGATTTAGAACTACACAGGTCTGAAGGCTGAGCATTTTCTATGAAGGGCCTTCATCTTTGGAATTCCCTCTCCAAGGCTATTGACCTATATGGCTTGAAGTAAATTCTGTCTCACTAGTAAAGTGGATTTCACAGTTAATATGGCCAAGCTGATTTGGATTATTTATTTTCAACGTTAGCCACAGTTGTAGAACTCTCAGATGTGTGCAAGAATTGAACGCATCTTTAGAAATCTCAGGAACAAATGGCACTGTCTGAGACAGGAGAGGGATTGGTTGTAATCTTTTTGTGTTGCCCGTGACTTGCTCTAAAAGGGAATAGCAGCCTATGCTCTGTGGTTATTTCGTCCATGTTGTTTTTTTGTCAAGCTAACCTACCTGACCCGTTCCTGTGTTTGATTACTTAGGATGTCTCTCTATCTTGATAGCGCATGACTGGCAAAGATAAATGTAAATAAAGCACGCGGTATATCTGCATATCAAGTCAGCCGCACGGGCCTGTGAGGAGGACTGGAGTAAGGTGGACCTGAAGGAAGTTATTAGCTCTCCAGCAGGGGCGAAGAGAAAAGCCAGTTCTGTCAAACGTGAATGTTGAAACAAAAGGAAATCACCCCGTCCCCAATGCTCTGGGCTGAATCTGCCTTCCTGGGGTCTTATTCTGGTTCAGAGATAGCTCTGTCCTTGAAGTACTCTCTGTTGAGTGACACTAGTCCATGGTATCAAGTAGTGTTTAAAATACCTAGATTAAAAGCCTTCTGCATTTAATGTCTCAGCTCCGACCGGTATATAAACCAAAATGAACTTGCAAATTTCATTGAAGTTTTATCCTCTAGCTCAGGTTAGTCCCTAATGTCACAATTTCCACATTCCTGACAAAGAACCTTTTACTCTATAACCAAGTTCCCGGTCACAGTTGGCAGCTGGCCCATCCAGCGGGGGAAGGTGACTTTCGTGGTGTCCTCACTCGTGCAGGGGTGCAGGTTAACATCCTCCTTGGGCAACGAGGGGACTAATATTCTGCTCTCTGTTCAAAGCTCTGAAGGATCAATGTATGAGATGCGATACTCGAATTGATGCTATTCCTGTCCTGAAAGCATTAACTTCAGTTCCCTTCCTAAGTAGAAGAGGTGAAGGGATGTGACTCTTGGCTCAGCACTGCCTGAGCAAATACTTTTTTTTTTTTTTTTTAAAATCAAATTTCAGCCTAAAATTCTCTGAGGTTTCAATTAAGACAGGTAGATAACAGCTCTTCTTACAGATTCGTGCTAATGTGAAATAGACCATGGGTTTCAGGTACATTCAGACCAAGCAGTGCAGCTGTTTTTTATAGATTCAATGGGTGTTAGACTAAACGTGGCTCATGTGTCCCTTAGCTCATCCACCATCGTACAGGGAGCCCCCTTCCGGTCAGGCTGCTCTTGGAAATGTCCCAGCAACTGTTGCATCGCTAGCAGAATTTCTACACCTAAGGGATGGTGTATTTATAGACCCCGTGACCTCTACCTACTGAGTAGCATTGGTACAACTGCTTTCTTAGGTTTTTGACACAGGAAATAGAAGCAATGGTTTGTGTGTACAGCTCTGCTGCTCTCTCTTGAGGCTCTACATTAGAAGAAAGTGGGCTTGTGAACACAGTAGTAGGTGACGTGGTCAAGGATAGCTGAACCCAGAAGCAGGTTCAAGTTGGACCTGCTGAACTGAATGAATCTGCTCAAGGCCCAGCAGTGAGTCAAAGATCCTCTTGTTGGGGAACAATTCTTCTTCAGGACAGGAAGAGAATGGTCACTGTCCAGGCTGCTCTCAAAGCTCAGGTGGCCTCAGCATTGGACAAGATGGGGTCCTGCAGTTCATACACCTAAAGAAAGCATTTCAGCATATCTTGAGTCCTGATGGACTAAACAGTCAATGATTACTTTGTAGGGTTTTTTCCCCAGCTTTGAGACATAATTGGCAAGTAAAATTGTAAGTGAAGTGTACACCATGGTGATTTAATACATGTGTATATTGTGAAAGGATTCCCCCCTTTAAGTAACACACCTGTCGATTGCTTTGTTTTGTAGAACAGCCTAACTCACCAGTCCAAGTGCAGTCCACCCATGATAGCGTGACCCTCTCCCATTCCTCTGCTCACTCTGGACCCCTGCCAGGTGCTTACCCTGTGCCTGATCACATCTGGGGTTCATCAGGTCCCACTTGGCTGAACTGACATGCTACAAAGCATGTGCATAACTTCTTTAAATCACCCTTCAGGACTTATTTCTTTTCCCGTTAATTAGCAAACATGGACTTTCAATGGTTGCCAACAATGTTTGTTTTTTTTTTTTAGAATATGTTCATATTGTGTGTCCAAGACGTACAGGAACAGTGTTGTATAACTGTTGGCTTTGTCCTGGCAACTACCGTCAGTCCCCAACACTCATTTGGGTATCTTGCTTTCAACTTTCACTGCTCTATGTAATGTGCTTCTGTATCATGTAGAGAGACTTATTTCAGTGTCGAAGGGATGTTCTAGGGTCATGATGAATCCAGAACCATGGTTTAAAACATGTTCCGTTAACCCACAGTAGGTATTTTCTGCTTTGACAGGTTCTATCCTACCTTCATGTGATGCTCTCCATTAAAAGGAATGGTAGTCTTTATTTTTAACCTTTTTTATACGACTAGATCCCCCTGTTATTTGAATCATGTTGCAGCTCAAAGTTTTCCTCTCTCATTTCTTTTAGCTTCCTTTGCTTTAACGAGGTTCTAACAACTGGGTGGTATTTCTACTGTGGTCTCATTAGTATCTGGTTCAGAACTGGAATAATTTTCCCTGATTTTTATTCTCTATGTGTATTTTTTGTATTCTGGAATATTTTATGGCATTCTCTTATTGTAATTAGACATTGGGCCAAAGGTTAGACATTTTCTCCTCCATAATTTTGGGACCCTTGCTTGCACCTTTGTCAAATTATCATTGAGAATGCAGGCACAAGAAGAGAGATTTTTGTCCTTAGCTCTCCCCACCTTGAAATTCTATTATATAAGTCACTTGTCTCTCCATGTGGTTCTGCTGACCAAGTCATACATGATTTAAATGCCCATCTTACATTGAAATTAGCCGAAACTTCCCCATATTCTCCATGCACCTTTTAACCCCTCAAGGCTCTGTTCTTGTAGTATGATTATGCAGTTGTTCAAATGATATGAATGAGGTCATTCAGGTTGTGTCTACACAAATAAACACTGGGGTAGGAATTCAACTACAGGAAGAAGTTTTGAGCCATAGATTTTAATTTGGAAATGGATACCATCTCTTTCTCCCGGGATCTTGGTGCGGAGGCAAAAATGGCGTGATTCCTGATTGTCTTTCACTGTATCCAATTCAGATCTGCCTGCTCCATTTTGGCATCCTTGATTTTTTTTCCCTCTATTTCCTTGTGATGATTCCCTAAGTACTGGGGTGAAATCTTCAGGTTGAAGTGTACTCCTAAATTTGGCATTCATAGAACTTACCTATAAATCACCCCTATTACCACAAATGTGCTGCTCTTGGCAGTGGACTGACTTTAAAATATATATATATTTGAATAGATAGAATTACTACTTATATTCAACAGTCTATCCTCAGAGTAGAAATTTTGCCTCAACTTAAAAGAACGTTTTGGTGAACGTACCTCTGATAGTAATAGTGCATCCAAATTAGAAAGGGAGAGCAACGGGAGGAGGAGTCTTTCTGGCCCTTTGGATATGCAGGCCTGTTGGCACTCCAGGTTCAGGGTCTGTGAAATAGGCTGTCTCCATGTTGAACTTTCTGGAGTCAAGGGTGTCTGCCTTGGGGAGAGGAAAGAGACAGGTGACTACTTCTCCACTGTCCCCCAGATACCTTGGATGATATTAAGAAAGCCCAGAGAATAATAAATTCATAAGCACATTAAACTTCAGGTTGAAGTAGGGGAGTGGGATGGAAATAGCTGACAAAAAATGAGTATCTAGGAAGGTTTATAATGATGGATAAATCAGAATGGAGAGAACCATAGCGATATGAGGCAGAGGAAGCAAAAGCAATTTTTCACAACAGTTTGCCAAAGTTGGCAGATAAGGAGAACAGGACTGGGAGAAGGGGCAGAAACCATTACGAACGAATGAAGCCCTAAGTACAGAATGTCTACAATAGCCTGTAATGCTCACACTCATCTCGAAGCCTGCTTCTACCATAGCGATGTTGGTCTCCAGCTTGTGATCAGAAAGATACCCTCCAGTATAATAATCTACCACCCATTTCTATCACACAACTTTTAGAAAAACATTTTCTCAGTCCAGCTCATGGATATACTGTTTATTTTTCTGAATTACCTATTGGTATGCTATATTGATGTGTCAACTATGGTATAAAACACAAAATAGAAATTCTTAAGAAGGATGAGAAAAATTTCCAAGTAGAAATTCTAATACAGGCCTCCTTCCATTAACGTTAGAATCCATTTCTGAAAAATGAGGCATTCCATGTGAAAATATTAATTATGAGCATATTCTCCTTTAACTGAGAATAATTATAATGTGTCAACTCAAAACTCCCAGCCAATTTCCTAAAATGTAACTAAAACATAGTAAACTAACTACATATAAGTAATAAACTCTTAAAATGTAGAAGGCTGAAAACAGCACTTTCCAATATCTGAAAGATATAGTTACTAACAAATAGCTGCTTTTAGTACAGTAATGTACTCTGAACTTCACCATAGATACAGATCCTCTTGGACACTTGAAAGCTTTTTAAAAACATCTATGTATGATTCTAAGATTTTACCAATTGTATTCAAACGTATCTCAAGACATTTCTATCATTTGATTTAAAATGTATTGACTTTGGGGGATTTAAATATTTTTTTTTCTATAAAATATTGGCCAAAAAAAAGGTTGTATTGAGAGAGATGAATGTTCCAGGAAGATTGGGTGTTAAGAGGCATTTTGCTGGAAAATACAGATCAGTGAGACTTTCTGCAGGGAGACTATGCCTCTGTTTTCTTTCATTACCTCAACAGAGCAACTTGTGTTTGCTGAGGTAAACCCAACCCCTTTGGAGGCTACCACTTCCTAAAGACATGAGGTGGTCTACCAGGGAGGCTAGTGTAGGAGTTGCCATCTTAGGTCAGGGCCTTCCTCATATTAGTACCGGCTAGCTGAGAAGGCATCGGTGCACCCTCAAGTGAAGTCTTCCTGTCCCCACACCTTGCCCACGGACCCAGAACTGACAGTTATTTCTCTCTTTCAGAGAACAGCATGAGTCACATATAGAAACCCATTGACAATGACATAGACTGGACATTGATTTCTTCAATCAGGTGCATGGAGGCAAAACCATGCGTTAGCAATCACTTGAGGACAACTGGCAGCTTAAAAGAAAGATAGAGATGAATAAGCCAAAATAACAGACACTAGAAAATGAATACCATAGGGAAGAAAATATAGTGTGTTTTAAAAAAACAATAATTATTATCTTACAGAGATTGAAGAAAACACAGTATCCATATAACAAGAACAGTCTGCTAAGTAAAAGGATCAATCAGAGAATAAGAGAGTTGATGAAACTTTAAAACACAAATTGCAAAAACAGTGACAAGGTTAAAAGAAAAAGTTGACTGAATCATACAGTATAGAAGGCAAAAGAGGAAGAGACAGAGAAAGAGATATAAAATGTGAAAGAAAATCAAGGGCATAGATGGTAATCCAAGAAATAATAGATGAATATTTGTTTATGTGTAATTACTTGTATATTAAAATACTGAGAGAATAGTTTAGAACTGTTTTTTGTTTGTTCCTATAAACAAGGAAGGGAAGATGCCTATCCTTGATTTGAATTGTAAATCTTCCAGGACAGGAGCCTAAGAATCTCTGTAATTCATATTAAGATGGTAAAGGAGAAATCAGGAAAGAAAACAAACAGCTCTCTACTTTTTCCATTGTTTCTGTGCCTGCTGTTAACCCTCAAATTAGTGAGGAATATTCTAATATCTAGAGCAAGGCATTCCCTTCTGTAGTCAGAGGAAGAAACACAGCTGTTAGGACAAACTCAGCAACCTGTGCAGGGATTTCATTTGCTATAAAGAAACCAGGATTTATTGGTGTGGGTCAAAGTCAAAGGCATTTCATGATAGATATATTTAATCAGAAATGTGCTCACTAATGTTCCAAGTCCCCATTTAACTCTCTGCTTGGTCACCTTACCATCTCAGTCTCTAACCACTATTATCCAGGAAGGATGATGTAGCTACCTGTATGGGGGGAAACAATATCTCTGGCATTTGACAAGACAGTGTAGGGTCTGAAGGGAGTGTTCTACAAAATACCACGAGCCATGCAGTTCACAGCTCAAGGAGCAGGGTGTGATGGAAAAAGTGCAGGCCATCAAGCTGGAGGGAGCTGGAGGAGTCTGCTCTTCACAGCAGTTCCAGGCAGCCTATGCTGGTCCTGGGTCTCCTCCTGGAAGGAGGAGTGCCCCTGTGGAGGCCAGGTTAATTTTGGGACAGGCCTGGAAGTCTAAGTGGGCCTGAGACCACCCAAAGTTGTCTATCGTCATTGTAAATCATGGGAAGGTCCAATTTAATCTCTCAGACCTCCCTACCCTGCCAATAGGAGCACAAGAGCCTCAGGATAAGACAGAAAAAGACAATGTACGCTTGTGGCTAAATATATGGCATTTGTTAAATATTAGATTTCAGAAGTTGTGCCACCTGAGAGGTCTGAGTTCTCAAGTTCTCACGATCTCCCAGGAAGTGAAATGTCAATGTGTGATAAGACTTATTTTGTCACACATGTCTTTTGATACATTTGAATAACAGTTGTTAAGAAAGCATTTTATTTTATTACCTATGGATTAATTATTCGTATTTATGCTCTAGTCTTACATATATTAATACAGATTATAATGAATTAATAAGAGTATCACTTCTTCATATAAACAGTATCCTAAGTTATGCTGCCTAGGTTTAGTGGTATTTTAGGATTTGCCTTATAACGATGAGTTTTTACTACCCTAAACATATCTGACTGGTTAATACGACGGGAATGTCTAACATTTTAAAGGAGCAATATAGCATTTGGAAATATCTTTAGTTTTAAAGCAACAGGTCTTACAAAAACATTATTGTAACTCCATAGTCCAATTACCCTATAATGGGTAAATATGATGCTATATAGAAAATAGAAGCAATATTAGAATACTTCCTCAGTATGTAAAAATGAAAAACTTGCAAGAATGATATGAGATAGATTAAATTGAGAAAAAAAATTATTCCAAACACTATTTAATTAAAAGAAATTTATAGCAGATTAGCTTTACCATTACTTTCAGTAATTTTCAAAAACACAACAAAACAACATTATTGCTTGGTGCTTTCTATTATCTTCATATGTATTAATTTGTTAATTATACTTTACATAAATCAGTGGAAAACAGCTTAATATGTTTAAGCATGGTAGAATTTCTAAGCCTATGAAGAATCACTCCCTAGTTTTACTTAATTTCTGTGTGGTCTGAAAAGTAATGTCACCAACAAGCTAATACAGAGAATATATTCTTTATTTAACCATACAGTGCCCACATAGAAAGAAGTTTTCAGCTATATATCCCCTGAGTGTGGGCATAGCAAAGAATCGGGTCTGAGAAAAGATACTTGAAGTAGATATTTTTCTCATATCTGAATTAAGATATGCCAGTCATACCCATACTTTCTTATTAGTTATCACATGCATTTACTTATTGCAAGATAATTTTAGATCACCTAAAAGCAATACATTTATATTGCATTTGCATGAGAAAATGATTTCACCTGAGGTGAAAGTCCAAACTCATTCTAAGGTCTGAGGCTATTGTAGTGACTTGAATAGTGTCCTCTCAAAAGTCATGCACACCCAGAACTTCAGAATGTGACCTTATTTGGAAATAGGGTCTTTACAGATATAATCAGGTAAGTTAGATGGAGTCATACTGATTTAGGGTAGACTCTAAATGCAATGACTGGTGCTTTTATTATTGAATAATAAATGAAGATAGAGTGTAAAATCTTTTCTACTAAAATCAAAGCTTCCCAAGAACAGATAGAAAGTCATTCATTTTTGATCTGTAGTAGTTTTGATTTCTTATTCTTACTTCCAGTTTTGTTTTGCTTTGGAGTATTTTTTTGTTTGCTTGTTTGTTTTTTGGCTGTTGTTTTGCTTTTCTTTTTGCCACATGGCAGTCATTCCCTTGTCTTTCAATACAGCACCCCTTTTTCCTTTTGAGGACTGACTACTATCCCAATAGGTGACATCTTAGATGGAATATCAGTAAGGCTTCCTTCTCCCCTCTAGTCAAGGAATGGGCATGAGATCCAAGCTAAGTGAGTTGGATTCTATATCCCAAAACTGAATCTTCAGCAGAATGATATAAATACAGAGAAGGTTAGAGATAATTTATCCAAGTGTTGGTGCCCTGAGTTTTTACTCTCTGAACACTCAGAAATTCCCTCATTTATTCCCTCTGTAGGCCTACTTCTTTAGCTGACATTTCATCATTCTCTCAGCTACCCCAGAGCCTTCAAGTAAATTCAGATTCCTGTTGCTTGCACCCAAAGAATCCTAACTGATATCTCCAAACAGTCTAGTTAACTGCTCTGCATCAAGTAGCTACTCAGGGTAGCAGCTGGTGTTTGCAGAATCCATTCTGGCTAGTTCAAACAAAGAATTCTTGAGGGCTGATGGAAACTTTGAGGAGGCGGGAAAAGCATGCCCAAGTTCCTAATGCAGAACTGGCCTGAGGAGGAAGTTACTACCACTAAGGCCAAATGGTGAATGCCAGGTATATGGTTTGCAAATATTTTTCCCATTCCTTAGGTTGCCTTTTCACTCTGTGGATTATTTCCTTTGCTGTGTGGAAGCTTTTTGTTTGATGCAGTCCCATTCGTCTAACTTTGCTTTTGTTGTTTGAGCTTTTAGTGTTATATCCAAGAAATCATTGCCAAACCCAATGCCAGGAAGTTTCCCCCCATGTCTTCATTTAGGGGTTTACAGTTCAAAGTCTTATGTTTAAATCTTTAATCCATTTTGAGTTGATTTTTGTGTATGGTATAAGATAAGATCCAATTTCATTCTTTTACTTACAGCTTTCCAATTTTCTCAACACCATTTTTTGAAAAGACTGAACTGTATATCTGATAAGGGATTAATATCGAAAATATATAAGGAATTCCTACAACTCAATAGCTTAAAAGCCAAATAACCCTATAAAAAATGGGCAAAGGACTTGAATAGCCATTTCTCCAAGGAAGGCATACAGATGGCCAACAGGTAGAGAAAAGATGTTCAACATCACTAATCATCAGGGAAATGCAAATCAAACCATGTGAGTTATCACCTTACATCTGTTAGGATAGCTGTTATAAAGAAACAAAAAAACAACAGAAGATAACAAGTGGCAAGGGTGTAGAGAAATTGGAACCCATATACACTTTTGGTGGGAATGTAGAACAGTGCAGCTGCTATGGGAAATAATATGGCAGTTCCTCAAAAAATTAAAAATAGAATTACCATAGGATCCAGCAATACCACTTCTGAGTACATATCCCAAATAATTGCAATTACTATCTGGAAGAGATATACAGACTCCCATGCTCATTGCAGCATTTTTCATAATAGCCAAGATATGGAAACAACATAAATGTCCACTAACAGATGAATGGATAATACAAGTGTGGCATATATGTACAATGGAATAATATTCACCCACATAAGAAGGAAACACCACCATATAGGACAACATAGATGTACCTGAAGGACATTATGCTAAGTAAAATAAGCCTATCGCAGAAGGACAAATACTGCATGATTCCTCTTATACTAAAATAGTTAAACTCATAGAAATAGAGTGGTGGTACCAGACACTGGGTAAAGGAGAAATGGGAAGTTGTTCAGTGGGTATAAAAACTTCAGTTATACGAGATGAATAACTTCTAGAGACTGTTTTACACCAGTGCCAGTAGTTAACAATGCTGTAGTGTGCACTTAAATGTTTGTTAAAAGGGTAGCTCTCATGTTAAGTGTTCTTACCACAATAAAAAATAAAACTAGATGCCAGAAATTTATCTTTATTGCACTTGCTACTGCCACAGTCCCAATGAAACTTCTGCATGAGGACTTCAACGTGGCAACCACTAAAAAGCTCCTGTGGCAGCTGCTGCCATCCAAATCTTCTTCACCCACCAGGACTAGCAAGATGGAGGCTCATGCCTGAGGCAGCACCTACTTTATCTGTTTGTCCAATGGGGATTTGAGTACTAATTTATACATGATATGAGAGTGTATATTTCATTGAATAATAAGGTAGAACTGAATTATTCTTTCCCTGATTTTTTATTTTTTTAATACACTCTCATATCATGGACATTTCCCCCACAATATAAGAAAGCTATTTACAAAATAATGGGCAAATAAAAGGGGGAGTCACCTTGAATCTGACAGGTGTTCACTAGTTCAGCAACTTTTAAAGAAATGGATTAATAAAGAATTGAAAACAATAAAAGTGTGGTAGACTGGAGTAATGTCCCCAGTTCTTTATCTCTCCCATATCTACTCCCTTGACTTGGAACTCTGAAGCTTCTCCTACTACAGCGTAAGTCCCTAACCATAGATTTGGGATGCAGCAACATGACTTGTTCTTTCAAGGATATTAGCAGAAGTGATAGAAGCAGAGGTGTGAGAAACACATATGTGACTAGGTTTGCACTCTGGTGTCTTTTGCCATTGCCATGAGAACATAATGCGTCACCCAAGAGGAAGTGAGATACGTGGGCAATCCAGTCAAGGGCAAAGCCATTCAGGTCAGATCAGTTGTCCCTCAGCTGACCTGGATGTGAATAAATATTTATTGCTGTATGAGATGGAGAGAGATTTGTGTTTTTACTTTTTATTGTTACACAGCAATAGCTAACTGCTACAAAGGAGAAAAAGATAAAAATTAGCCAAGATTGACATATTTTCAGTACCCTCTTTCCTTCCCCAAAACTCTATTAAGGCAGACTTAAAAAGGAAAGTACAAGGTGTGAACAACAGCTCATATGTTGCATGGAAGACAACTTCTGACTGCTAATTTTTAAATTGAGGGCCAACTCTTGACATCATCCATGCTTCACATATGATGCACCTCTCTTTAAAAATAGATGAAGAATACTCTATAGGCAGATCTTCAAAATTTGACTCATTATCTTCTATCTCATCTTCTACTTTGACCCCTGATAAACGATCTTGTTTTGTCTTGGCCATCATTCTATATATTTAATCACACCACAAAAACAGAGACAAGTGGGAAAATCATTAAAAATCAGGGTAAGAATAATTCATCTCTACCTTATTGTTCAATAAAATATGGTGACTTAATCCTAGGATTTTTTTAGCTAATGTTATGACTCTCTGAGCTGTGATGGATTATGTCATCTGAAAATGTGCAATGACAGTGTTTCTCCAACACATCTTTATTAAGTGGTACTAGAATAGGGTCTAATTAAGAAGATTTTGAAGTTTTAAATGTCATCATTAGCACCAGTCACCATATTGTTTGTAGGAGATGCTTTCTTTCTGCCCACTGGAGTGTGTCCAGGTAAAAAAATGATCATTAACTATAACCCTTACGTTATATTCTTTCTCCATCTTTTAACCTCACTTGGAATTAAAAAATAAGCATGTACAGGTCTCAAAGTCACTTGTGACTGCTCATCAATGTTGAAATGCTGACAGCTGATTGTGACACAGGCATTATAGAAAGAATATCTTTCTATCCTGTCTTTGATCTTTTGAGGTTTATTTAAGCTCAGGTACAAAGTCTGATAGTGTCTGTAGAAACACTTCTAATTACTTAGTAATATTTCTGGAAGAACTTTGTCAGACATTATAGTAGATATAGAAAATTAATAGTTGTGTTCCCCATGCCAAAGGAGTTTATAATTTGGTGAGGGAAGCAAGATCAAAATGCATAGAAAGTTAAACTGGAATGTGGCAACAATCCTTGAAATGTGAAAGGTCAGTTTACGATTAGGAACAAATTTTAGGACCTAGATCACCTGTCCTGTGGGTTCAGATAAAGGAAGGGGCACTGAGCATTTGGATGACATGGGAAGACATCCTGGAAGAGAAGAACTGACACTGAAACTTGAAAGTTGGGTAGGATTTACTAGATAAGGAGTAGGCAACAAATAATGCAGTTGAAAAATGGCTTGTGCTTACTCTATAAAATAGTTTTATGACTACCTGAAAATATAGGAAAATTATTTAGGTTAAGACAAGTTGCACTAGTAATTTAATAAAATCTATACTTATCATTTCAAATGTTTATCATTCCATTACATTTTTTAAACATCTTTATTGGAGTATAATTGCTTTACAATGGTGTGTTAGTTTCTGCTTTACAACAAAGTGAATCAGCTGTACATATACATATATCCCCATATCCCCTCCCTCTTGTGTCTCCCTCCCAGACTCCCTCTCCCACCCCTCTAGGTGGTCACAAAGCACCGAGCTGATCTCCCTGTGCTATGGGGCTGCTTCCCACTAGCTATCTATTTGACATTTGGTAGTATATATCATTCCATTACTTTTTATATTATTTGTGTTGTTTTCTTAGGGCGGTCATACAAAATATGCAGACTAGGGGGCTTTAACAAGAGAAATTTATTTTCTCACCGTTCTGGAGGCTAGAAGTTCAAGATCAGATCTCAGTGCCAGCAGATTTGGCTTCTTCTGAGGCATCTCTGCTTGGCTTGCGGATGGCTGCATTCTTGCTGTCTTCACGTGGTTGTCTCTTTGTGCATGCACACCACTAGTGTCTCTGTGTGTCCAAATTTCCTCTTATAAAGACATCAGTTAAATTGGATTGGGGGCTACCCTAAGGCCTAATTTTAACTTAATCACCTCTTTAAGGCCCTGTCTTCAAATACAGTCACATTCTGAGGTAGTGGGATTTGGGGCTTCAACATGAACTTTGGGGGGCACAATTCAATCAATGACACTTTTTATCATTGATTACTAGTCACATGTTTACAACTGGAGAAAAAGAATAGCATTTTCTCCCCTGAATCAAGACTACCAATGGGTGTCTCCCCCCACCCCCTCCTCTCCAGGACCACCTGTCCCTAAAACCCTGTCTCTTCATCTCATTCTTCCTCTGCCCACTTCAATCCCAATCACTCTAGGCTTTTCTGCCACTAATTCCTTTATCAGAAAGCTAGTCCGCCTGACTATCATACCTAAGTCTTCCACTAACTGCTAGACCATTGCTGTACACTGGAATCTCCCATGGATCTTTACAACTTGTGCCGTTCCATCCACAGACATTTTGTTTTAGCTGGTATAAGGAGAGTTTTTAAAAGTTCCTCAGGTGATTCGAATGTGCAGCAAGGTTTGGGAACCACTGATACAGGAGAAAGGAAAAGCCACTTTGCAAGCTATGGACAGTATTTGGGGTGTGAGGGTGAGGGGTACAATCATAGTCCTGGTCCTGATGGAGTATAGTTTATAATCATAAGAAATGATCTTGGAGTTCCCTGGTGGAGCAGTGGTTGGGAGTCTGCCTGCCGATGCAGGGGTTCGTGCCCCGGTCCGGGAGGATCCCACATGCCGTGGAGCAGCTGGGCCCGTGAGCCGTGGCCGCTGGGCCTGCGTCCGGAGCCTGTGCTCCGCAACAGGAGAGGCCACAACAGTGAGAGGCCCGCATACCGGGAAAAAAAAAAAAAAAAAAAAAGAAATGATCTTACTCAAATAAATAGCATTGAACCAAATGGCGATAGTTGCAGAACATTATTCCAAAGGCACCAAAGAGATGCTGTTACCACAAGGGAAGTGGCTAACGGTACTTTGTATTATTTCATAAAGACATAGATAAAATTTGGAAATATTGATTTCTGTGTACCTCTCCCCTAGTCAGAAAATAACCTTCCCTAGTCAGAAAATTCTAGAATTGTTAGAGCAGGAAGACAGTGTTTAGATTCCTTTTGACTCCCAAACTGTGCTCTTGGAAATCAAGAGCTTTGACTTTCTACCATAATAAAGAGGGAGAAGCCAAAACAGAGTCCATAGACTTCCTTGCCCTTGGAGCCAAACCATATAAACAGTATCTCATTGCTGTTGAGCAAAGGCCTTCAAAGGACCATGGCCATGGCTGACTTCATCCAGCAGGACACCTTCCATGCCCTGAGCCTCTCTTCACAGGTGTTAACATGCCCCTGTCAAGTATTAACATACTCTTTACTAATGGCCCTGGACACTTAGAAGCCTCTCCCAAAACAGAATGGCTGACCCTCATGGGAAAAGTGTTAGTGTCCCAAAGAGAGTGAGTTTGGGACCGTCAGTGAGGAAATGACTTTAAAAAAAAAAAGTCTAGTCAGAGGAAACTGATCCTGAAACAGCAGAGCAATTTTAAACAAGCACACATCAAGTATTTTCACAAGAGTCTTTGTACTTTTGTGTTAAATTCAGTGAGCTATAGCATGATACAGGAAAAAAATAGGTGTCTCGGTTATAGTCCCAAATTAATGTAAACGTAGTCAAATTGCCAGTTACTCTAAATTATAAAAGCTGTTTAAGTACACTTTTCCCAGGGCATTCAGATGTTTCAAGGAATTCTGCTATGATGTAGGTAATAAAGGGCAAGTATTAAAAGCTTAAAAAGGAGAAGTATTATTGGTGGGATTATTTCTGTATGTCAGAACTGGTCCATGTGCAGGATGAGGACAGACTGCTCAAGGAAACCTGAGAATCTGTGTGCCCTGAAAAGAAAAATGGAATAATGTATTTTAATGTTTGAATTTTACATTTTTTATAAAGCTGGCGAATATCATCAGCCCTCATGTTGTCTTCTTTCCTAATTTCCAAACTGACAGTGGATTGTGTATGTCTGGTATTCAAGAAACCTAAAGGGACTCAGCAACAATATTAGCAGAAATATTACAGTTAATAAGGTGATAGTGATGGGAAGAGAAAAAAATTGAAGATCATTATAAAATAGAGATTCACAAAAGTCATACCATCAAACAAACCATTCCAATCATATTGCTAGCTTTCTATTTCTTATGCCCTACCTTGCTGGGGCCACATTGCTATTTTTCAGGGGAAAACTCTCGCTGAGCTAGATTTTATCATCATTTCTTCTTGGAAATGCCTTCACACACTTCTAGTCAAGTAGGAATATACATAAGTGCACAGGTTGGTCATTATGTTGAAAATCCTGAATTCAAAGTCATAATGACAAATTTAACTTTGAGGTCTACCTAGTGCTTTTAAAATTTTTACTAGGAATAGCACTTCTGCCTGGTCCACTTCATTCAGGAAAAAGCCAGTGCCTTCATCTCCACTGCTCAGAACTAACTGCATTGCCACAAGTCCAACTTAGCAATGATTTATGCCTCAAACCTGCAGAACCTCCATTTATTTCTGCCTTGAATTTATAGAGCTATAATGTGGTGTCCACAGATCAGGCTCCTCAAAGATCTCTCAACGCTCTGAAACTTTTCATAACAATCTTTATCTTCCTTTAACTCAGAATGTTCATGTGTTGTACTTTGAGGACGGTTATCATTTGCCCTCCAGAGATCAGACCCTTGACACATTATTCATTTGTTCCTAATATAGTTTTCTTCATTTTCCCAAATTCACAGGTTGTTCTTTCTATTATAATTCAAACATCCTTCCTGGAAAAGCAGATTTGACAAATCACAGCAAAGCCTTCACCTCAGACCTTCTGAGAAGAGACCAGTACAGAACACACCACTTTGTCTGAATAGTAAACGAGTTCGGATTTTCTGCTGCTAGTTTTTGCTTCATCTTGAGGGAAACTTTGTACATCCACATTAAGATATTCAGTATAAATGGCTCCCTGGCAGCTATAGATTGTGCTATCACTACATCAACCTTGAAACCTACCTAGCTATCAGGAAATAGCTTGCATCTGAAGATAGCACCTGTTAGACATTGGGTACTAAGGATCCCTTACAAATCAATACATTCTATTTTGGAGAGAGTTTTGACATTTTTGAATAACCTGCTCAGTGCTTTTTCTTTCGTGAACTCATTTGTAATAAAAGTGCCATCACGTTACATAGTACGTGTATTATCTGGCCAAGTCAATTTTCTAGTCAATTAAGCTAAATGGTAATCTAGTATTGCTTCAGCACAATGTTGAATTTCGCTCTGAAAAAGTGTTTTTTATTTCCTTCCCTGTCTTAGTTGCCTTTGAGAGAACATCAAGGCATTCCTTAATGATGAAGGGCATTTCCTTCCATCTTCCATTTTGTTTTGGTCTATCCTGCAAACTCCTACCATAATTCAAGAGCAATGTGAACTATCACCTCCTGTTTAATGCCATCCCTGACAGAGCCTACAGGCAATCTGTACTCTCTCTTTTTCTGCCATATATAGTATTATTTTTCTGCATTCCCATATTACCTTATATGTTTTCGTTGTTATCATTTTGTTCTCTAGATTATAAGGTTAGGAGAGGCTATTCAGTGGTAGCAAATAACCCCCTAAATCTCACTGGTTTAACACAAAGAAAGTTTTTAAGTTTTTTTTTTGCCTCACAGTCTGATAGATGTGGAGTGATCCTCCTTTGTCTGGTAGCTCTGTTGTCTGTAGCTCACAAGGGAGAAGAGAGATCTGAAAGGCCTTGAGGGAGGTCTTTAAGGGCCAGGACTAGAAGCTGCCTACATCACTCTACCCACATTCTGTTGACCAAAAGTCATTCCCATTGCCACATATAACCATGAGAGAGCCTGAGAAATGTCATCTTCCTGGGGGCCCAGCAAGGGGAAATGGTATAGTGAATATATAGCATTTTTTGTGACACAAGCTCCTTTTATGTTTTCATCCTCCTCTCTAGTGTCTAAGATTGTATTTGGCACATAGTGGGTACTCAATACATGTCTATGAGGAAAGAACTTTTTAAAAAACAAGTTTTTGTGTGGATACCATTTGACAATGTCCTATCAGTGTTGGAAAAATGTGGTTAATTGATTTTTTTTTCCTGTTAATTAATACTAAGGATTTAATGCTGCTTCAGTTTGATGTCATTTTCTTAGAATAAAAATATAATTTCCATTAAGGTAAGAGGAAATCAGTTTAGAACTTTATTTTTTTTTTAAATCAAAGGCAACCAAAAAAAAAAGTTGGCTACTGTATATATGCTATCCCTACTTGGCCTATTTCCCTATGGGTGAATTTATGTTGAATCTAAATGGATCATATCCCCTTTATTTTTTACTAATATTATTAGTTTGGTGTGAAATGTTAATTGCTCTCATTACTAACAAAATGATTATTGCTCAAATTATAAATTCATATTTTACACTTACTAAATGAGTAGGAAATGGCATTTTATCATGAAATAAAAGCAATAATTAGTTTTGAAAGTATGCTTTTCTCCTATCAATCCACATGTATTACACTTGATTTTTTTCTTATGTATCTGAATGTCAATTGTTTATACAGTTCCAAATATACCTTGAACTTAAATTTTCTGTCTTGGATTTTATAGTTCCCAGATCAAATATCCTCTGACTATAATTCCTTAGTTCAAATACTCAAGAAAATAAATATGATTGGCTCAGCTTGAGTCAAAAGTTCATTGAAGTGGGAGAAGGGAGGTGAGGAAGTAAGGAGGTGGGAGATGGGGAAAGATGGCTGCTTCAGCTGGAGCTGTTGTTGAGGGGTCCTTTCTATCTCCCTATGCTTCAGATTACTCTGGCTCTTTTGTCACTTTTTTTTTTTTTTTTTTTTTTTTTTTTTTTTTGCGGTACTCGGGCCTCTCACTGTTGTGGCCTCTCCCGCTGTGGAGCACAGGCTCCGGACGCGCAGACTCAGTGGCCATAGCTCACGGGCCCAGCTACTCCACGTCATGTGGGATCTTCCTGGACCAGGGCACGAACCCGTGTCCCCTGCATTGGCAGGTGGACTCTCAACCACTGCGCCACCAGGGAAGCCCCTGTCACTTGTTTTTTTATTGAACTAGAGTTGATTTACAATGTTGTGTTAGTAGGAGGCGTACAGCAAAGTGATTCAGTTATTTATTTATATATATATTTAATATATACATTTAATTATATAATCTGAATATGTATTTCAGTTTCTTTTCCTTTATAGCTTATTACAAAATATTGAGTATAGTTCCCTGTGCTATACAGTAGGTCCTTGTTGGTTATCCGTTTTATATATAGTTCTGTGTATATGTTAATCCCAAACTTTTAATTTATCCGTCCCCTCCCTTTGGTACCCACAAGTATGTTTTCTATGTCTGTGGGTCTACTTCTGTTTTGTATAATTTAATTTGTATCATGTTTTTTAGATTCCACATATAAGTGATATCATACGATATTTGTCCTTCTGTCAAGCTTACTTCACTTAGTATGATAATCTCTAGGTGCATCCATGTTCCTGCAAATGGCATTATTTCATTCTTTCTTTATGGCTGAGTAATATTCCATTGTATAAATATACCACATCTTCTTTATCCCTTCAATTGTTGATAGAAGGTTGCTTCCATGTCTTGGCTATTGTAAATAGTGCTGCAGTGAACATTGGGGTGCATGTGTCTTTTTGAATTATGGTTTTCTCTGCATATATGCCCAGGAATGGGGTTGCTGGATCATATGATAGTTTGATTTTTAGTTTTTTAAGGAACCTCCATACTGTTCTCCACAGTGGCTGCACCAATTTACGTTCCTACCAACAGCGTAGGAGGGTCCCCTTTTATCCACACCCTCTCCAGCATTTATAGTTTGTAGACTTTTTCATGATGGCCATTCTGACTGGTGTGAAGTGCTACCTCATTTTAGTTTCGATTTGCTGAGCATCTTTTCATGTGCCTTTGGCCATCTGTATGTCTTCTTTGGAGAAATGTCTATTTAGATCTTCTGCCAATCTTCTGATTGGGTTGTTTGTTTTTTTGATTCTTGTGCCACTTGTGAGGGTCTCCTCTTCATCCTTCTATTCTTGATTTTTAGTAGTTGGATAATATTGTCAAACCTTTTCCTACTTCCTTCCCATTCCACCTCTCTCCCTGACCATCTAGAAAGTACTTGGAAACATTTATCTTGGACCCTCCAGGCAAGCAGGCCAGGTGGAAAAATTTAAAAAGCAGAATTGAATAAAGCCCTCCAGTGGCAGAAAAGATTCAAATTATACCCAACAGGCCAGTCTAGGCCCTGTTTCCTTTCAAAATTAAGTGCGATAAATTTCCTTATACTTAGCTTGTTAAACATAAATAAAATGAAATTGTAGGCAGATAGAAACTATTTCATATTAAAAAGCCTGGGTATTTAATGACCTTGAAAATGACTTTTTGAATATTATTGGCAAGACAACTAATGGTTGAAGAGTTTTTTCTTTAAACTGTATCAATGGTTGACTTCTATTTTTCTCAGCATTGACTTCTTCATTTTCTTCTTTTCTTTGTTTTCCATTTACTCCTGTCTGCCTTCTTATTCAAATCCCAAACTGGTAAACATTCAGAAACAATTGTGCTAAAATTAGATGATGGCCATGTAAAAGGATATTAGCAATTCTGCTCTGTAAACATATAGCCATTTCCCTGCAGGGTCTCTTATGTTCCTTCCTCCTGGAGTAGTTTTTGGGCAAAAATGTGTACCTTGAAAGGCATGAAGCAAAAGCTTATCTGTAGAATTGGCTTCAATGGCAAGGCTTTGGCTGTGTCCAAATTCGCTATCTTGAAATTTGGACTAGCTCGGGTTTGTCTTGCTTTTTTGAATACACAAAATGCTTAACACAGTTGTGAGTGCAAATCATATTCAAGAAGCTAGAGCAGTGTTGCAAGATGAGTGAGACTGCCATCGTGAGAACCTGTGATAGCTCAGAATCCGCAAAATGCTATTTCAGTATTATCGGTAGAAACACTGCTAAATTTCCATCAGAGTCAGAAAAATACCTGAAATTGAATCTGTCGAATCTGAGAAAGGGAGTTTAAGAGGCATAGCTGATTAAGCAAAGGTGAGTCAGGAAAGTGAGTGATCGATCTAAAACGCACGGCTGCCCATGCTTTTCTGGGGCTTAAAAACCTACAGTGGTTGCCCATCACTTACAGAATAAAATCTAATTTGCTTAGCATGATACATAAAGCCCTCCAGGATCTGACCCTTACACCTACTTCTTGCTTTATCTGTTGCCATTCCGACCTTGTCCTGTGTGATACTAAGGTCATGGAGAACTTGCATTTACTTCCCACCCCTGCCAGTTGCCATCCCCAATGTCTCTCCAACACACACCATTCAGATTCGGGGCTCTGAACCTTTGGTCATAATTCTTCCTCCACCTGCAGTGCCCTTTTCAACTTACTCTGTCACCACCCATCTTGGCCCTCCCTAGCTCAGTATTTCATTCTCCAAGATACCTCATGATTCAAATAATCTACTCCTGATGCTCCCCTAAGCACCAGGGGCATATCTCTCTTGGCCCTTAAAATATTATCATGAAGCATCACTACGTACCCATCTTCTACACTAAACTGTGCAGGTGAAGAAAAAAGACTTGTTGAATACAGTTTCACTGAGTAGAAAACTGCAGGATTTTCTAATAAGGGTTTTCAAGAGTCAGTGTTATTTCCTTTATAGAATTCCCAGGAGCTGAGGTATCCTTTACTCATTCACATTCTCCTAGAAAGACATCCGTTTTCCACATAGCTTTCTTCAGGGGGCCCATTTAGTTAAACAATGAGGAGATCTCCTTTGTAAAAATCAGATTTGATGAAGGCAAATAGGCAAGGCTTGTGTTGGTAATGTTTCCTCAAAAAGGTAAATAAGACGAGTTTTCTGCTCCAACTTTAGAAATGGAAGCTCACAGTCAGAAAATACTGTTTACCCTTCTCATAATTACCCAGCCAGGACCTGGTTTTCCCAGAAGGATACACTGAACAAATTGCACATAATACATACAAACATTCTGAAAATGCTACATATTTAGAACAGAAACACATTTATGTCTCAGAGTGATGCCAACTAGTTCTATGGTGTTTTTGTTGTTGTTGTTGTTAAGCGTAATTGCAGTTCTTCACAAAAAGCCTGGAGAAGGGGAACAAATGCTTGGCATATTTCCTTTGGTCTTTCAGTGTGTGAGTAATTTATTTGTTTGCCACTAAGAAGCACTGTGTTTTTCCTGCTGGGCACCAAGGCAGTGTGATAGGTACTACGATTTTGGTCGCTTTTTTTTGTACTCAGGCTCATGGATTGACAACGTTGGAGTCAGTGTTCTAAGTCCACATTTTATGTTGTTGGGAGTTGGCCCTGTTTCCTGTCCCCTCGTGTCCCGTTCCAACAGTGCCCGGGTGCAATTTGTCACAAAGAAGTCGTCCTCCCGCGAAGGCCAGGGATGCAATGGAGTCACATACGGGAGAGCCCGAGTGAGAATCGCTCAGAAGCAAACACGCTTCTGAAGATGAGAGTAGTGCATTTTTTTTTTTTTCCAAAAAGGGAGGGAATTTAAGCTTGTGAGCTTTCTTGAATCCTATATTATAAGCTGTAGTTTATGAATATGCATTACATTACCTCTTTTGAACTTCCTTGGAACAAATTCTCATAAATAAACAAGGAATGTACCATACTAACTGACAGAGTCATTTAAACTAGATGTATTGTGCTAATGGAGTGAAAAGAATAAAAATTTTCAAGGGCTCCAACCCTCAATTTTAATACATTTCATGGAAATCGGAACAAGCCCTAATTGCTAATTCATCTGAAATTATTAAAAAGAGATTTCAATTACATACCACCATTGAATTTTGATGTACCAAATTAAATTAGGGCACTGGATTGTATCTTTTCTTAAATCCAGACCTATTTAAAAACCTTTTCCTGTAAATTCTGAAAAGGAACTTTGTGTTCAGTTATGTTGCTTAAAAAAAAAAAAAAAATCACAGCATTAGTACAAAATAGTAGGTTAAATCTCTTAGTGAAGATTTTTAATGACATTTCAGTGTTCCTCTTATAATTACTCTTCATCTAAGATATCCCATAATGATGTTGGACACTCTTGGTTCAGGCTCACTGGCTTGCTTCATTAGCATGTCATTCCCATTCCACATCACAAGATTTAATTGTAATGCCGGATATGTACAGCTCTCCACAGAAGTCTAATCAAAGTGGATTCACTTGTATTATTAATATCAAAAATCAGTCCACTTGCTATTTTTATAAATAAAAGAATCCAGATACATAAATCAGCTGTCATTTATTAGCATGTTACTGGCATATCTGCCAGACATGTGAGCGGCCCTATCACAGTTCCTTAGGATTATTTTCATCAAGATTAAAACCCTTCTACATTAAATATACATACTAATTCCTCCATAAAGTAATCAGATTACAGACCAGGTGACATTGTGTGCTGGAATTCAAATTCTTTGCAGTAATGAGCTGAAAGGTGTGCTTGGAGTCAGGCATGGGAAAGGCACGGGAAACAGAAGACTTTGGTCTTAAATTCGGGTTTGCATGTCAGTTGTTTTATTGTTTTGCTAACTTCTACTGACTTGTTTATTTTTTTATAAGTAAAGGACTCAGACAAGCATCCATGATACTTAGCATTCCATGGTGCCAATCATTTATACTATCGGACGCTACCTGCTTCTAGTTTATTAGCTTATCTTGCCTTCTTTGTTCAAGTATCATCTAAAGACAAGGCGAGGAAATATCTCCTGAGGTCGAGTGGTACTCAAAGATCAAGGCCTAAGGACATCTTTGCTGTCCAATGGGAGTGTTTTATCTCCTTACATTATCTACCTGTCTCTTCTTAAGATTTCATTGCTTACAAAAATTCAATAAAACACAAATAATACATCAGTACACAGCATAGTGACTCTTACATTCGTGAAAAGGATTATAGAATGATACCTTGAAAGTGAAATAAAATGGTTACAGATTGGCTCAAAGCATGTTTTTACTCCTCATGGCACTTGGACGCATCAGTTTGAAAACCCCCTTATGGTCTTATGGATAAAAATTCAAAAGCATGTGGGCAGTACCTTGATTTTCCACTTCATTTCAAAATATTTTTCTTGGCATGTTTTGCAAACGGGAATCTCCAGATTGCTTTACACACACACACACACACACACACACACACACACACACATACACACACATACACACACACCATGTATACACTCACATCATACACACCCCAACAATTGATCTACGACTTGGAAAGAAGTTGAACATTTGGTGCTAGACTACCCTAGAGTTTAGAAATATACTCAGTTCCCTTGAAACCTGGCATTGTTGCCCTTGTATGTGTGTGTGGTTTTTGTTTTTTTTTTTTCGTTTCTAATACTGGACTACTTTTACTCTATTACACAGTAATAAAAGACATATCTGACTTATGCTTATGATTTTCAAATACATTTTTATATAATCACAAACACTATATGTATATTCATTGAACATTTTTATATTCCTCTTTTTGATTACATTACTTTTTTTTTTTTTTTTTTTTTGCGGTACGCAGGCCTCTCACTGCTGTGGCCTCTCCTGTTGCGGAGCACAGGCTGCGGACGTGCAGGCTCAGCGGCCATGGCTCACGGGCCCAGCCACTCCGCGGCATGTGGGATCTTCCTGGACTGGGGCACGAACCCATGTCCCCTGCATCGGCAGGCGGACTCTCAACCACTGCGCCACCAGGGAAGCCCTACACTACATTTTTATGTTCCTCTTTTTGATTACATAATAACACACCTATTATGTAATCTTATGTGTTGGACACATAAGAGTGTCCAACATCATTAGGTCAATTTTTGGTTCAAAAATAGCATCTGAACATACATTGTCCCACCTGCCCAGCACATCTGTGGTGAGGATGAAGTGACATTATATGTGAAAAGGAAACTTTTAAGATGTAAAGTTCTTAACAAGTAATATTGTGATCTGCACAATAAAAAGATGTTCTCCTTTATCATTTGTGACCCTTTTAAACAGAGCATCTTTACCATGTTGTGATGTTAAATGGGACAGCTTTAAAGCAATCCATCCTAAATACCCAGCCAATTAAAATACTGCATTGCTAACAAGAAATATATATATACATATACACACACATGCACACACACACATGAATATGCTACTGCATGCAGCTTTTGAGGCTTCAATTTATTATTCAGTAAGAAAGCGTTTGACCTCATGTGTTGATGACTCTTTTTTTCAGAAACTATATTCCACAGCTAGTCTAATCAAACTGTGTACAGTTCATTTGGAATAATTTCTCATCTAATTCCTTTAACTGTTTGGAGACAGAAAGTGGGCCTGTCCTTTGTAGAATAAAAAGTAAACAGCTCCCATTGTATGATAAGCAAATAGAAAGGCTAACAGCTAATATGCTGATTCAATAACCATTTCTATATTATCCTTTTAACTTCCAGACATCCTCATTGTAGTTTAAATTATTTTCATCAGCCACTCAGACGTGGCTCAGAAAAGCAATAGGAAAAGAAGACCAAGAAACAACTTTGGTATTATTTATAAAGAATGAATTATTTTATGCTGATTCTCTATAAATGGCCTAGAGTTTAAGAGGGTATGTTGATGGCGATTCTAGCAACTCTGTAAAGGACATAAAACTTAACAGCGGTGGAATAAACGTCAAAGAAGAAAGACAGCCAGCCCTTCTATGCTCATCCTACATTTGTATTTGGGAGCAAACATGAACCTTATTGGAAAAGTGGACCACCACCTCGCCCAAGAAATATGTGTATTGTTAATATATATTCACTCCCATGCTCATCTTGGCTTAGTTCAACATCTCTAATGGAAATTAAAAAGAGAGGCATTTTTTTGTTATCACCTTTCAAAAATCTTTGTTGTTGCCTTTCAAAAATTAAAATCCTTTGGTATACATTAACATGTATACTAAGTAATATACTTCTGTGACAATATACAGGATATAAATTGAGTTGTATTTATCTAGAGGGTTTTTGTCAGAATATTGAACAGGGAACATTGGCCCATGTTATCGAGCCATCCTTGGCTACATTGTTGAGGCAGAAATGAGAAGCAGAAGTGAGTAGAATATCATCAATGCAGCATTTTTATCATAAGCGTTACCAGATGGGGCCAGAGGATACAGTGCCTGCTAGGAGTCAGCATTTACAAGATAAACCTTTCTCACCAACAGTGGAATCCTCTTAGTGTACAGAATTATCCACTCATTTCTGTTTACGGTACTCCCAAAACAATCAGAAAGAAGTGGGAGAATTAATTTCTGAGATGCCCAAAATATTTGAACGACTATCACGATCAAGGCTGCTCCATACCTTCTACTGCAAACTTTAGGTAGGTTAGCAGAATGTGTCTCCACTCCCAGAAGGTGCACCTGGACATGTACTGCTGGCAACCAGATGGCCTATTGTGAAGAAAAATAAACCTCTACTTCCTGGTGAGGGAAGTTCTGTAGCCCAACTGTGGGCAGCCCTGGATGAACTCACTTCAGGGGGTTATGAGCAGCTATTTCAAGTGGAAGTATAGATGTCTATGCAAGAAGGCCATATGTGTTCTGAAAAATCTTGGGGTCTGCAGAATCTTGCCATAAATATAAAGGGGATTATGGGAAAAAGAGGATTAGGAAAGACCCTCAAATCACAGGCTTAATAAGCAGAGCACCAATAGCAGAAACAAAATGACAAAATCCTAATAAAAATTCTGGCATAGTTAAATCTCTCTCTTAGCATTTACACCAAGCATCGTAGCCAATCAGTTACTTATACTCTTAAAATGTTAAGCTTTTGCTTTCTCGCCAGGAAGCTTGTTTTGGAGGACATTTGCTTTTAAGTGCGACTATTTTCATTAAAATCTGATTCAGGGTTTGAACTTCTTTGTAAATCCATTGTTTTATTATAGGGAAGAAGCTACAGCTTCATCACCTGCACTGTGGCTTTGCCAGTTGCTTAAAATGAGGAAAGCCTCAAAATCCTTGAAGCCATGAAAACAGTAACTGCTTGCATTAAAAGAAGTCACATTTGTAGTTTTCCAGCTTTTTCCTTAAAATCTTTAAAAATTGCTAAGACTTTCTATTTGGTTGTATCAAAGTTTGTCTGTGAATTCTTCAAAATATTGTGCTGGGGGAAATGTACCAATGCACTTTCTGAGTTATATTGTCTCTGTTCCTCTATTCATCTTTTGTGCAGAAAATAATTCATGTTAATTCACATAAAGAACAAAGAAACTTACCTTGTAGCCAGTTGTGCCTGGACCACCCATCCCTGGTAGAATGCAGTATTTACCTGGTTTTTAATCAAAGACCACCCTCTTTGGGGGGCATTTTGTTCAAATACTTTAGCATACATGTCAATTATGTTATTAATTATTTATTAATTATTATTTAACTCGGTGCTTTGTAAAACATTGAAAAGTTCAGAAACATGTTACTAAGACCTCATTATTTTATCAGTATTCTGATAAAACCATATTAAGAATATTTTCTCTAGGGTCCTAAGTAACTTTAGAGTCCTAAATAACTCTTCAGATTACATAAATCCGCCTGGTTTTCTCAAGATAATAATGCACTTTAAAGATTTGTTTAAATTGTACTTTCTGTGGGAAAAGGAGCCCTGAATTTTATTCCTCCACACTGTGTTTGTCAGAATCAGTAAGGTAGTGTAGCTGTTTATCAGGGGAACCTTCTCGACTAGCCAAACTGGGGGGAAGGAGGAGTGATTGCTTCATCCATTTACTTCTCTCCCTTATGAGAATTAACTTAGATATGAAGTCATCGGGGAATCCAAGACAAAAATTAGACATAGATGTCAGCCCATTTTGCCCATAAGTTCCTTCGTGCTTACATCAAACAATATTGACTCTGAGTTCCTAACATACATGTCCTGTTTGCCCCGAACTTCACCCAGAGCCTCTGAACTGAGGATTTTCACCTCTGAGTTGCCTGTTTTATAATTACTAGAAAATATGCATTCAGAGATGATGATGGTAGGAAGTGATCAAACCCAGTGGTGGAGGTAAAAAAAAAAAAAAATGATCAAAAATAATCATACACCACCAGAAGGATTTTAAAATAGCCAATTATTCTCTAACAATTTCTAATTTCTAAATTTCAAAGACTATATTACTTGCATTTTGTGTTAAATTGGCAAATTTTTAATGTTCAGTCTGAGATCAACCACTTAAAAGTGCTAAAAAGCATTAATTTTACAGAAAGACCATTCACTGGTTGTTTCATTCATTCATTCTCCAAATATCTCTAAATATCTCTTCCCTTAAGAGCTTCCACACAAGGAGTAGTAGACCCGGGGCACCCACCCTAGCCTTTCCCCAAACAGGGTCCTAAAAAGAGTACCTCATAAGTGACCAAAAGACAAAGTTCAGTTGCATTTATTGAATTTCCTTTGTCGTGTTCTTTCTCCTACTCCATTTCTCCCTTTTCTACAAATGCTGCCAAAAAAAGACTCTTGAAGAATCCTTACTAGCACCATGAGAAATAAATGCTTTGTCGAGGACGTCTTCAACTGATGCTCCTTGGGTTTCTATCATTGCAGCTACAGTGAGGTGCTGAGCTCTGTGCAGATCAGAGGAAAATGGTGTCCTCCCAACTCTGGACCACATGTGGTCTCAGGGTCCCAGAAGCAGCAATCTTTACTCCCAGGTTCTTCCTAGATCCTCCTGAGGCCCATCTGCTTCTGAATCTGAAATCTTTTCTCAAGGAGGGTGAAAATTAGTCCATAGGTGCTTGGAAATGTGTAATGCCTTTGCATCTCCCTCTACTTTTACTTCTCATCACGTCTACCACAAAAATTTTTATTCTTTCCTCGTACAATTAAAAGTAGTCTCTTTTCATGAAAGTGGCAACAAAATAGAATGGGAGGCGTGATGGTGGTGATGGAGTGTTGTATACAATAACAGATCTTTTTTTAACATCTTTATTGGAGTATAATTGCTTTACAATGGTGTGTTAGTTTCTGCTTTATAACAAAGTGAATCAGCTATGCATATACATATATCCCCATATCTCCTCCCTCTTTTGCCCATTTTTGGATTGGATTGTTTGTTTTTTTTTGATATTGAGCTTCATGAGCTGTTTGTATATTTTGGAGATTAATCCTTTGTCCATTGCTTCATTTGCAAATATTTTCTCCCATTCTGAGGGTTGTCTTTTTGTCTTGTTTATGTTTTCCTTTGCTGTGCAAAAGCTTTTAAGTTTCATTAGGTCCCATTTATTTTTGTTTTTACTTCCATTTCTCTAGGAGGTGGGTCATAAAGGATCTTGCTGCGATGTATGTCATAGAGTGTTCTGCCTATGTTTTCCTCTAAGAGTTTGATAGTGTCTGGCCTTACATTTAGGTCTTTAATCCATTTTGAGTTTACTTTTGTATATGGTGTTAGGGAGTGTTCCAATTTCATTCTTTAACATGTAGCTGCCCAGTTTTCCCAGCACCACTTATTGAAGAGGCTGTCTTTTCTCCATTGTATATTCTTGCCTCCTTTATCAAAGATAAGGTGACCATATGTGCGTGGGTTTATCTCTGGACTTTCTATCCTATTCCATTGATCTATATTTCTGTTTTTGTGCCAGTACCATACTGTCCTGATAACTGTAGCTTTGTAGTATAGTCTGAAGTCAGGGAGTCTGATTACTCCAGCTCCATTTTTCTTTCTCAAATTTGCTTTGGCTATTCGGTGTCTTTTGTGTTTCCATATAAATTGTGCAATTTTTTGATCTAGTTCTGTGAAAAATGCCATTGGTGGTTTGATGGGGATTGCATTGAAGCAGTAGACTGCTTTGGGTAGTATAGTCATTTTCACAATGATGATTGTTCCAATCCAAGAACATGGTATATCTCTCCATCTGTTTGTGTCAACTTTAATTTCTTTCATCAGTGTCTTATAGTTTTCTGCATACAGATCTTTTGTCTCCTTAGGTAAGTTTATTCCTAGGTATTTTATTCTTTTTGTTGCAGTGGTAAATGGGAGCGTTTCCTTAATTTCTCTTTCAGATTTTTCATCATTAGTGTATAGGAATGCAAGAGATTTCTGTGCATTAATTTTGTATCCTGCTACTTTACCAAATCCATTGATTAGCTTTCGTAGTGTTTTTTTGTTTGTTTAGTTTTGTTTTGTTTTTTTTGTGGTACGCAGGCCTCTCACTGTTGTGGCCTCTCCCATTGCGGAGCACAGGCTCCTGACGCACAGGCTCAGTGGCCACGGCTCACGGGCCCATACTCTCAACCACTGCGCCACCAGGGAAGCCCTCTAGTAGTTTTTAACAGAGGTTTTTTGTATTGAATACCTACAATGTACAAGAGTTTTTAATGACACTATTTTCCCTATGCCACAAAATTACTAATGATCCAAAAATAAGAAAAGTGATAACAGATTGTGCTCATCTCTTTATCCTACAAGATTTGTAATAAGAATCCAGCTCTCATGAGGAGGATAGTGATACTTCCAATTTTCTGTGGTTTAGTTCACAAATGCAGAATATTCTCTTGGAACCAGGGAGAATAGAAAAACATGATGCTTAGTTTTTAGTATTCCTCTAGAAATTATTTCATTTTTTTCTTGATCTAGTTCAACCACTATATTTTCTGTTTCAATTTTTTTTTCTTCCTTCGTTCCTTTCTTATCTTTCACCTAACTCCCTATTCTGAGAGGTCAGAGATAGAGGAAAATGTACAAATTTAGGATATGATAAAGGTGACCTTTCAACACATTGTGGAAAACATGGATTATTCAATGAAGGGTATTGGGACAACTGGCTAGGCATCTGGAAAAAAGTGAAACTAGAGCTTTACCTCACTCCTTCCTTAGAATGAATTCTAGTTGGCTCATGAATTTGAGAATAAAAATGAAATCATTAAAAGCCTTGAAAGAGCTTGGTGATTAAAAAAAAAATAAGTTTAGGGCATGTAAGCATAAGACTGAAAAGCTGTAGGTAAATGTACTGATAGATTAGACTAACTGAAAAATAGAAAGTATCCACCTAGACAAAACACTTTGAATAAAGTAAAAAGAGGAACAAAAGACTGGGACAATATTTGTAAGTTGGAGGGTAAAGAAAATAATTTGTATAAGTCATTTAGCAAAGGACTAGCAACCCAATGGAAAGTAGTCATGCATAGGTAATTTACAGAAAAAGATTCAAATGGGCAATAAATATAAAAAGCATGCTTTTAAATTAATAACAAGTAATAATTAAAGAAATCAAATTAGTATGGTAATGAGATATTTTTTTAATCTATGAGTCTGGCAGAAAAAATTTTAAAGTTCAATCAGACCTGGTATTGAGGAAGGTTTGGGAAAGCAGGCAGTGATCTACATGTTGGTAGGAGTAAAAATTTATCCAACCTTATGGTAGGACAACTTCAAAAAACAATTCGATTTCAAGAACTTATTCTAAAGATATAATTGCAAAAATATTTATAGTTACATGTGTAAAGATGCTATTTGAAGGCTATGTTATATTGATACAAAATCTGGAGACATTCTCTATGTCCCTTAAGGGGAAATGATTAAAATATTATGGAATTCCTGTAAACTAGAATATTATACAGGATACACAAAGCTCTGCATAGTAGCTTCTGTAAAGTGGGGCAACAGAGAGTAGAGGAGAGTCCTGCCTTGCTAGATCTATTCTTTTCCTTCTCTGATGCAGTCTTGTAAGGAAAGTGGGATGTATGAGAGTGAGGGTGAGGAGCTCGCAGCTAGAAGCAGATGCAAGGGGGGAAAAGGCCATTGTAAGAATTCTTGCTGTGGTCTTTGTGGTATTCAAAAAATGAAGGTTATCAAAAAACGGTATTCAAAAAATGAAGAACTTAGGTTATCTTGAAATTGCTTTTGTTTGCTCAGCTCTCTTTTATTGGCATAACTCCTTTAGACTGGGCCATATGTTGACATCTTTATCAGAGTTACATAGAATCATTGCTAAAGAATGGTAAGAAACAAAATTGAGATAAATTTCCTTTTTGTAAATATGAGGAACTTCAGGCCCAAAGGGTTTAAGAGATCTGATCAAAGCACAGACCTGGGAGTAGGAACCAAACCTTTGTACCTGCCTTTGTACCATTACCACTGTCCTGATAGCCCAGTGAAACGTTAGTCAAAGCACCAAGATTTAGAGAGCCTGGATTTTCCAAGGAACTGACATTTTCAGATCTTGTACAGAATATTAAAGAGCCATGTACTCAAGGTGTTAATTTTACAAAATTAGTAACTTAATATAATAGAGATTAAATTAATAATTTGTTACTGTTCCATCAAGGGCATTGTCAAATGAAACTGGCTTTTTTGTTTGTGTGATTTACTGGGAGTGTGTGATGGTTAAAAAAACAACAACAGCAACTAGTGGTATGATTTAGTGCCACTACCTTGATTTGTGCTAAGGTGACAGAAGTTTTATTCGTTATCAGTGCTTTTGCACCATCTCTGCAAATGTCAGCACAGTAAACAGACCAAAAAAAAAATCTTAGTATAATTATAACAATAGTTTCGACCTCTGGAAACCCTGGAAAGAGTCTTAGGAAGGAATCTAATGCTGCACTTTGAGAATCACTGGTTAACCATAATCATAGATGCTAAAGGTGAGAGAGTGATAAGTCCTGTTTTAATAAAATGGTAGTGGTCATCTGAAAATAAAGGTCACTACTCAAAGGTAAAAGCCAAAAATAATCAAAACCCACATTTGCTCAATGATGTTTAATTCAGAGCTATGCAAAAGTTCCCTTTACAATTGAAACATTTAGTTTTTAAACTTTTTTCTTCTTTGAAATTATTTCTATATAATGTCATTTTTGATAAGTCAAGAGTTCTTCAAAATACAATTATTACTATAACATACGTGCACACACACACCCCGGTAACAATAGGCATTTATCAGCGTTCCTTGAATCAGTCATCACCTTCTTCCTTCTTGTGACAATGAAGCAGTCAATATCAAGTCTGAAGCAACTACTACTCCTAGCAGTAGCAAGCCCAAATTACATCATTTCCCAAATTCTCAGTCATTTCTTTTTCTATAGTTGTCTTATTCTTGTAGCATCAAGCTCCGTACACTGGGTCATTCCTATCAACATATAAATATTCTTTCCTATCTCCTGTCTTAAAAGAAAAACAATAGCAACAAAGAAAACTCTACCTTCTCACCATCTTCTCTGCAATTCAAATTCCTCATCCTTGAGGCTCTATTCAATTTATTCTAATATGGTACCCACCCTGGCATGCTCCCACTCTTGTCTTGAAATCACTCCTGTCAAGGCCACCAGAAACTTCCATGTTGTCAAAGCCAATGACCACCTTTCTGTTCTCAATCTTCCTGAGTGCTAAGAATCACTCAATACAGTGTAAAATATCTTCTCTATGTTTCTTCTTTTGAATCTAGCAGCCTAACTCTCTAATGGTTTTCTTCCTCATTCACTGGTGGTTCCTATCCAGTCTCCTTTGCTGGCTCTTCTTCCCTATCAGAATCTATATATGGGGTTCTTCACTCCTGGTTCTGAGCTCTTTCCTTTCTCTGACCTCTCTCCTTTGATGACCTACCCCAACTCTGTGCTGATGATTCCCATATGTAGATATCCATCCCAGCTTTTCCTCTGACCACCATTCTCATGTTTTCAACAGCCTTCATGACATTGCCATTTGGACCTCAATGGCTTTTAGATGTCTCAGAATAACATGTCCAAAATGTAAATTTTAGCTTGTTCTCCTCCCAAACTATCCCCCCATCTTCTGCATTACAAATGAATGGCACCGTCTTCTACGCGTTCTTCCAACCAGACCCTTAGGCATCATCCTACGTTCTTCCCTTTTCCTCAGACCCATACCTTCAATATTTTAAAATTTTGTGTATTCAATTAATACCTAGGTTCAGAATGTCAAATTCTGTACTATTTATATATCCTGTAGTGTAAATTATCATTACATGTTCTCTGTGTTTATCTACTAGACCCTTGGGACTTTATACATGATTGAAAAAATGCAGCCCACTTGCCTCTTGTCACCTTTAGATCATAACTTACAGAGCCAATGATGTAGGTGAAAGTCTTGTTTTATGAAAAAGCCCCCTTCCAGAGTTCTCCTCCCTAAAATGAACTGATTGTGCCATTGTGCATTTTTTTCATAAATAAGAAACAAAATGGAAAACTATGATACTTTTTCAATATTCCTGATGTTTTTTAATTCTTACATACACAAGTGAGACTATAACAAAGTAATCTTCATAGCCACTCCCTCAACACTCCTACTTATCTCAGACAAACTGCTTTCATAACAAATTGCTTCACTCTCTATTAAGCATAGTGAAAGCAGTGAAGTGTCACGCAATCTTCTAGAACTAATAAATGACACCATTTGTGCCTCTTCTCTCTCTCCAGCACCACACTGCCCCTTGGTCTTTAAAAAATTGACAGTCTTTGTTCTTTTCACAATATCTAATGTTTCTCCTCTTAAGTTTTGTTTCAACATTGATATTTCCACATTTTGTCTGAGAAGCACAAAGCTGCAGATGATATAAATAACCTCACATAGATTTTGTGGATCAATCTCAAAAAAAAAATCTTCTAAAACTCTTAAACCACTGACTTCTTTTATTTGGTCTTTGGGTGCTAATAGATGAATGACAAATCTATTTAAAAGTAATTCTTTGGCTTCCACATATTCCCATTGATATGAATAGATGTTTAATTTTGCACAATGAGCACAGAAAACAAGGGAGGGCAAAATATGTGTTGGCATGTTGTCTATTTCTCTGTATATTAATCATTGGTGGTACATACTTTCTTCTCACAGTGTCTTTTGCTCTGTGAGTTTGAACTGCTTTTTCAGACTTTCACTACAAAGTTGAGGAGACTTTTATTATTGCTACTTCTGAAAGAACAAACATTTAAAATTTTGGTGCAGTCATAAGAATACTAATAAAAAATGTTACCCTCTCTGTGAATCAGAAGCTGACTTTAAAAAATCCAATTATAATTAAAACAACATGAATGGACTTGAGGATATAATGCTTAGTGAAATAAGTCAGACAGCAAAAGACAAATACTGTCTGATATCACTTATATGTGGAATCTAAAAAATAAAAAACTAGTGACTATAACAGAAAAGAAGCAGACTCACGGATGTAGAAAACAAACTAGAGGTTACCAGTGGGGCAAGGGAAGGGGAGAGGGGCAAGATAGAGGTAGGGGATTAAGAGGTAAAAACCACTATGTATAAAATAAATAAGCTACAAGGATATGTTGTACAGCACAAGGCATTTAACCAATATTTTATAATACTTATAAATGGAGTATAACCTTTAAAAATTGTGAATCACTATGTTGTACAACTGAAACATAAATACTATAAATCAACAATTCCTCTGTTTAAAAAAAATTTTTAAACTCCAATTATCATTAGAATTAGAGAATGTTTAACAGATGTGTGGCATTTCCTGACCTCAATACCAAATACAACATCTTGTTTGTTTTTCAAAAGGTGATTTTCAAAAGCCTACAAAGTAACTTGAAAGAAATAACATTAAGGCTAATGTAACTAAAGGTACTTCGAAATTGCTTGGTTGAACTTCATGAGATTCTTGAATTGCAGTCATAAGTTAAACTATTTTTTCCTATTTGTAGTATCCCCAATGAGTCAAAATTTTTAGCTAATTAAAATCAGTTGGAAAGCAGCTGTCAGTTAAAATGAAGTAGCCAAATCAGCTCAGAGGTTTGCTTCCATCATTATAGGAGTAGGTCACAGTAGAAAAATTGGCAACTCTGCACATGCATAGGTTTTCAATTACATGATACATCTGTACCTATAAGCAGAAAATAAACTAAAAGAATGTTTTAAGAAGCGTATCATGTGGCTCAATAGTGAGGTAATCAAAATCTTAAATACCTGTATGCAAAATAAAGGACCATTTACTTTAAAGGAGTTTTTATGACACTTGAGTGTGTTTATGTGTTGAGGACAAATTGGGCCGATGGTCAGCCGATAATTCAAAGAAACTGACTAATGTGCCGGGACACTGGAGAAAAAGTTGATGGAAAGATGGTCAGTAACCCTGGTGCAATCCACCAGTCAGGTCTCATATACTCATTTCGATATATATCGGCCCCTAAGGCAAAGCTTCCTCAAACAATATATATATTATTTATTTTGAAATATGGAGATCTCTAGCTGCTCTATGAGGGGAAACTCCTCACATGGTGATGGAAAGACACCCAGGCTCAGCATACCCAACGTGCCAAGGCAGAGATGCCCCCAAAAGCAATAAAAAAGAGAATCCCTTCTTGGTTCTTTTTATCTCTCCTTTGTGTTAAGTCTATTTGATTTTGCTATCAGTGTGGCTTATCATGTTCTGAGTGCAATGAAAAATAATTCTGTGAATCTGCTCAATATCTAAAGGAGGTTTCAAACCAACAAGGGTAAAGGCTATTTCCCTCTCTCTCCTGTTTTAGTTGTCTGAAAGATATGCATAGGCTGTTTAGAATGACTGTAAGAAGGGATGTGTGCAAAGAAAAATCCTGGTCAAGTGCTCTGCACTTTGCTATTTGCCCCGGGATGGACAGTCCAGAGATAAGGGGTAGGGGAAACCTAAAACGCATCAATCCCAGAAATCTTTTGGTAAGCAGTAACCGAGGGCAAAATAACATGCAGCAGACTGACATAAAGTGAAGCTACCTTGCAAATTTAGGGTCAAATTCTCTTCGCCCAGCTCTAGTTAAAAACCAAACAATTTTTTTCATGTAGCTTCCAATTGCAGAGCCTGTTGAAAACTCATTATCTTCAAATAGGATTACATTCTGTTAATATGAGAACATGCATATTACAATATCTGGTAAAAATCAAAAGTTCCAATTTGCTCACTACATGTAAAATCCAATTCAAAATATTTCCATAACATATATCTGCTGGATGTTACACTATTTGTGTGTCACTCCGGAATGGATTAACTCCATGACAGGCTAGGCTCAGTTTTTCTGCATTTGGTGTTTTTAAACAGTTTATATTTGTTATCATATCAAAGACAGGCTTGCAGTTTTCAAAAGGAAGAAGAGAACACAGTGCCCAAGGCTCCTCCAGCATTACATTTCTTATTCCATTTTATCTTTCTTGGTTTTGACTAATGTCAGTAACAGCTACTGGTAATAAACTGCTTGTTACAGCCCGCTGTTGCCTTGAAGCCTGCCTTTGATACATTGTCAGCCAATCGGAAGCATTTCCTGATTACATTTCTAAATTGCTTGTTTATTGATGGAGAGTTAATAAAGCAAAGGACAACTTTACGCCTTAAATTAAATGAAAGTTTCCTTTGATGTTCAAATTATCCAATCAACCAGTATGCAGTGAAATGTAAGCATTTGAAAGTTTTATCTGAAAAGAAGGAAAAAACTGTATGAGATAAATGGATCTCAGTATAGACACGGTGGCTAAGTACTAATGAAAAATATGTGCAACTTAGCATACTACGATTTCATTTATTTCTCAGGCAAAGGAAATGATGTTGTTATTTAATCTACCCTACTTCCCAATCCTGAACAAGGAAAAGTACTTCTAGGATGACTGTTATTTGGCTGACAATAATTTTTTTAAACTGGAACCACTTTAGTAAATACAATGAAGTATATGAAATTTATGGATTTATTAAAGTTCTAACATTTAAAAATAGTAACACAACTTAAATGCTCTCTTTGGAATATCACAGTGTAGCCGTTTGGATGACATATACGGCTGGCTCGTTGTGGAAAAGAAGTTGGCCTCTTTGAAATTTTAATAGTTTTGACCTCCCTTCCTCAACGAATGAGCAATTCCTTATGAATGTAAGGGGGAATCACACATTTCTGTCAATGATGAAAATAAATAAATATTCAAAAGGTTTGACAATACCAGGACTCCCAGGAAGTCAGCACTTCATCATTTGTGACCTGTAAGCTGCATATTTGATTAGAGAGGAGAAATAGGGTTCCTTGAGATCTTGGGTAAAGTCATAAAGAGACAGTTTGTATTTCTCATGATTGTGTTAACTTGTTAAGTGAAAAGAGAAGTAATCGAAATTGTATAAACAGTGCAACAAGAAATCTGTTTAAAAAAAAAAAAAGAAGAAGAAGAAAGCTTAGTCAAAAGTATGCCAAGAAATATAGTAAAATATTAACAGAGGCTATTTTAGGGAGCTACTAAAGGGTTTTTTTGTTTTTGTTTTTTTGTGGTTCGCAGGCCTCTCACTGTTGTGGCCTCTCCCGTTGCGGAGCACAGGCTCCGGACGCGCAGGCGCAGCGGCCATGGCTCACGGGCCCAGCCGCTCCGCGGCATGTGGGATCTTCCCGGACCGGGGCACGAACCCGCGTCCCCTGCATCGGCAGGCGGGTTCTCAATCACTGATCCACCAGGGAAGCACGAGGTTTTTTTTTTTCTACTTGTTTTCTTCATTTCCCAAATTTTTTGCAATGAACATGCATTATACTTAAATTGCGGGGGAAAGCCATTAGTTTAAAATTGTAGTTAATAAAAAAGAATGGCATTTTCTTAGCTGTTTCTTTGATAATGAAATTGATAGTTAACTATCTTGGGAAGCCTAGAATAGGTTACCTAGATGTTTGAAATTACATGCCAAATATTTGAGCTTCTTGCCTACATTGCTGCTGCTTCTTCCTCCCCCTCTCCTCCCTTCCTTTCCCCCTCTCTTCTCCTTCTTCTTCTCCTCTTCCTTCATCCAAACCTCTCCAAAGACAATTATTCAGACTATTTTATGTTTCTAGATGGCGTAAGAAATGTTAATTAACTGCAGGCAGAAAGTGACCAGTGTCAGCCCTTGGCTGATCTCCTTCAACCTAGTCATTTGTCACAAGCAGTCAGGCTGATCTCTTTAAGATACAGTCTGATTATGTCTAACCTGCTTTAAACCCTTCAGGAGTCTCCATCTACAAGGCCCCACAGAGCCTGCTTCCAGCCCTCTCAGCCTCCTCTCCTCATCGGCCACCCCGGCCCCTCAGCTCCAGCCACAGGGGCTTCTTTTGGGTCCTCTCATTACAAGAACTTACTCCTGCCAAGTTCATGCCTTTAGCCCTTCGTTCAAGAATTTCTTCCTCAAAGGAAGCCCTCCCTGACTTTTAGTTCACATTAGGGTCCTTTGTCATTTGCTGTCATCAAATTGTTTTCTGCCCTAGCGCTGGCACTGTGTAACTCACGTATCTGCTTATTAGCACAATGCTTGGCACAAAATAAGCACTAAATATGTGTCCAAGGAGTAAAGGAACCATAAGGGAGAGAACAAATGAACTAATTGCTTAACAAAGTTACCCTATACACCTCTCGAAGTTTTCCTGAACTATCTAGAATAATTCACATAGAAAACTTCTGTTCAGTCGTTCATTTGTTATTATCTTCTTGAGTATTTAGATGCAGTGGCACATTTGATTACTGTAGGGGATGGAAAGATGGATTTGATATGGGCTTTTTTCTAAGAGTTCATGATATGAATCAGCATTTCCCTTTGTCCAGGTCAACTGCTCTTTGATCAAAGCATGAGTGAATGCCTGAAAGTGGAACTGTGCTTCCATTTCAATAACTGTATTTATATTACTATGCATCCAATTTTAGACCAAATCCAGGAATTACTCCCCAATTCTCTCTATCACTCCCCACCTTCTCAACCTCAAAAAACCTTTAGCAACACTGGCAACTTACCTCCAAAACATGTTTGAAATCCATCTCCTTACCTCTGTTTCCCCTGCAGTCACCTGATCTAAGCAGCTGCCATCTCTTTGTCCCCACTGGGCTCCTGCTTCCCTACATTCTGTTTGCCCCCAGACAGCAAAAGTGATCTCTTTAAACACGATTCAGGTTTATTTTCCAAATACCTTCCCTTTGCACTTGCAAGCAAATACAGGTTCTTCCCCCGAGCTGCAGTACCCTCCCTTAACTGCCTGGCCTAAGCCCGCGACTGAGCGTCTCTCTCCCTCCCGATCACGGCTGCCAGCCACAGACCAAGCTGGTCCCTACACCAGGGCCGCACCTGCTTCCTCACATCCTTTCACTTCACGGATGCCTGCTTCTTTGCATTCAGGTCACAGCTCACGGTCTAGCTCTTCCAAGAGTCTTGTCGAGAGCAGCCATCCTCCAGTTTTCACTAATGTGTCACCCTTTCAGCTTTCCCTTAGAGCATTTATCGCTATCTGAAAATAACCAGTTTACTTATTTGTTGGTTTTTAAAAGAATTCTGCTTCTCCTCCACCCCCCAGTAGAATATGAGCTTTATGAGGACAGGCTTTTGGCTAGCTTGTTCCCTGGTGTGACCCAGCATCTGAACAGTGCCTGCCGTGGAGTATGTGGGCTATAGATACTGGTTGAATGAGTGAGTAAGTGAATGAATGAAGAGCTTTCACATTCTCAGCAGGTCTCTCCTGGCTGGTGTTTGAGCTTCAGCTATAGCCTGGCTCTCCTTACGGGCTCCCACCCTGCCATCATCAAGTCACCTTACAAGTCCCACTGTTTCTGTGAAGCCTTTCCCAAGTCTAGTCTATAGACATCATCCCCTTTTATGAACCATTGTATATAATTTAGTATCCAACCAGGGGCAGCAGGCATACACTGGGACGGTCCTGGGAAAACTGGGATGTATAGTCACCCTATATACACCACTTCCTTCTCCCTTAATATATATACACTTGGTAGTTTATCACAGGTATGCTATCTTTTCCCTTATTCGAACATAAATGCTTACTTACATTTATGTTTACCAAACGAATGGGGTCCTGGGAGTGCCGACAAAATGTTTATTATTGTTTACTTACTTTACCCCTCTTTTTCTCTGTTGCATTATGTAATTTACTTATTTGGGGGAAATTGCTTTAAAAGGGAGAGACTCTTTTACCTGTCACACCGGGTCTGATGTCTGACACAGTGTTTTCTAGTTCATGTAAAATCAGGAAGAAACTCTAGGCTGTAAACTCCTTGTAAATTTTGTGCGCAGCTCTTACTATGCACTCCCCCAAATTTATGCTTCATTTGCCGGCATACTGTCTCCATCTCCATCCCCCTTTGACTAAATTCTTGGCTGTACACTTTACAGACCTCAGCTTCTATATCCCTCGCTCCTCAGGATGTGTGTAAATGTTGCTGCCCAGCTCTCCAAAGTACACCGCGCTTCCCCACTGGGCCATATCACACTCTACTAGGTAGATACTCTGTTTCCTTCCTGTCTCCCCGGGGCCTGAGGTAAGCTCTGTGAGAGCAATGACCCTGTCTCTGTAATTCACCTTTCTGTCCCTTGGGCTTAGTACGATGCCTGTCTCATAGGCATAGTCTACTCTCAAAAAAGGCTTGTCAAATAAGTGAATGAATGAAGGAGTTTGCCTATGTTAGGCTTCTGCTGTAATAAGAGGAAAATGTATCTGATTATTATTATCAGCTAATTTCAGATAGCAAAATATTATTCTTTTATATAATATCCTAGTGCAAGCCTTGGACTAAGTCATTAAATCCCACAAACATTGCTATAGTCAACTGACCTTGTTCACATGGGTCAAGCCATTTTTAGTTAATTGAGTGCTAAGAATTAATTCATTATTTGTTTAATTTTTTGGATATAAAGGAACTCTCCACTGTGACCATTTAACTACCAAAGTTATAAGTGTTAATAACTTTCTGGTGGCAGGGTTGAAACTAGACACACAGGAATTTGTTTCTAAAACTATACATTTTGTGTTATAGCAGGTAGTTGTAATAGTTCTTGTATTTGATACTTTATAAACCATCATTATAAGATGAATCTGGAAATAATTCCAGTCACCCTGGCTTTTTAGTCATGCAAAAAGAAATGCAGTGATAAAAATTTACTTTGAAGTATTTTGAAAAACAATATTTCAAAAAATGAAAATACCTCCAAAGATCCTGCCGATACTTTCAAAAGCAAAATCTCATAGGAAATATGAGTTAACATGTTAGAAATTGTATTTTTTTTAATTTATATATTTTTTATAAATTTATTTATTTATTTGTTTGGCTTTTATCTTTGGCTGTGTTGGGTCTTCCTTGCTGTGCGTGGGCTTTTTCTAGTTGCGGCGAGCGGGGGCTACTCTTCATTGCGGTGCATGGCCTTCTCATTGTCGTGGCTTCTCTTGTTGCAGAGCACGGGCTCTAGGCACATGGGCTTCAGTGGTTGTGGCTTGTGAGCTCTAGAGCGCAGGTTCAGTAGTTGTGGACCAGGGGCGTAGTTGCTCTGTGGCATGTGGGATCTTCCCGGGCCAGGGATTGAACCTGTGTCCTCTTCATTGGCAGGCAGATTCTTAACCACTGCGCCACCAGCGAAGCCCAGAAATTGTGTATGTATATATATATATATATATATATATATATATATATATATTTTTTTTTTTTTTTTTTTTTTTTTTTTTTTTTTGCGGTACATGGGCCTCTCACTGTTGTGGCCTCTCCCGTTGCGGAGCACAGGCTCCGGACGCACAGGCTTAGCGGCCATGGCTCACGGGCCCAGCCGCTCCGCGGCATGTGGGATCTTCTCGGACAGGGGCACGAACCCGTGTCCCCTGCATTCGCGGGCAGCTACTGCACCACCAGGGAAGCCCCAGAAATTGTACTTTTATATACAATTCTTTTGATGACTTTGAAACCCTTTAAAAGCATTATCTGATAATAGTTCTAGTTATTAGACAGTATATATTGAATGATTTTAGCTTCCATATCCTCTGTTTTTATAATGGATCAGGTAGGATGGCATATGGCATAGTATATGTCTGTCTTGAAGTTCTCTGAATGGAAGAGAAAGAAATGATTATGGTAATGAGCGGGAGGAGGAGGACAACAAACACCTTAAAATATTTTCAACTTTCAAGACATTGTTCTAAGCATTTCACATATCTTAAATGATTTCATAACACTAACAATCCTCTGAGGTAGGGTCTATTAGTATCCCCATTTGTTGGATGAAGAATCTGAGGCTTGGAAAGACTAAGGTACTTGTCCAAGATCATACAGTTACTAAGTGGTTGAATTCAGATTCAAGTCCAGGTTTGTTAGGTGCCAAGGTCCACGTGCTTTCTATTACATCACAGTCATTCCCAAAGAAGTTTAGTGGCTTAAATTCCTTATTATAAGGCAATGTCATCTAGAGGAGGATATTACCATGTGGATCCAGAGAACGAGAATGTAGTTAGATCCTTTGAGATTGGCTAATTAGGCAGCACTCAGCCACTCACTTTGGAAAGGCTTCATGTCACAGTATATCATTTGAGATGGCTTTGGCTGCAATTAACAGAATGCCCAACAGTAACTTAGACTGTAGGAGCATTTCTCTTTTTATTTTTTGGTCACATAACAAGAATGCTTGTAGAGGGTGGTAACAATAATGGTTCAGCCACTCGAGGATTCCAGAGTGCTGGGTTGGGGGTGGGTAATTATCTTTCTCCCCATGCTCACATAATGGCTGCAGTGGCACCAACAAAATATCCTCACATGACAGCAATTAAAGAAGGAAGAAGAGGGGTTACTTCTCAGTTATGAGTCCTTCTCATAGAAAGAACTCTTTCTATGAGAGAGGAAAGTATTCCCCAGAAGCACCCTAGCATATTTCTCCTTTGTTACTCATTGCCTAGAACAATGTCACATAACCACATTGAGTACTTGGCCAAAGGGAATGGGATTAGCTTGATAGACTTTGACCAAACAAGATTCAGGCCCTAGAGTTGGGCACGGTGCCACATGAGGGAAACTTCGTGTTCCCTAAGCAAGATAGGTGACCAAAGTCTGCCCTATGTGAGACCAATAAAGTAGAAAAGCAGAGAGACACTATTTTAGAAATGATTGAAAGGGAAGTTATGACTTGCCCAGATTTGTACATACAGGTTCAAGATGAAAGTTCAACTCAGAATCTTTTGACTACTCTAGTGGTTTTCAAACTGAGCACCTCAGGGTTTCTACAAAAGTTTCACTGGAATGTCATTTTTAAAACTCTTTTAAGTATGTTTTTTAAAGTGTAATTAAAAATACAAAGCATGTGTGATTTTTTTCATATATCAAAAGTTGACACAATGGAATCCCTACTATACAAACCATGTTAGCTTGTGCTGTCAGTTAACTTGGTTTTTGTTGCAATTTTTCAGACTTGGAGCAAAGCTCCTCCTGCCATCTCCCTTTAGTCATGAAGTCTCCTGGGATTGCTAGGTAGTCTATTAAAAACTATTTGTAACCATTTGTTCATGTTAATCTGGATTTTTTCAATACTAGACAATCACTATAAGATAATCAGTTGAATGTTGACAGTGATCTATGACTGCAGCAGGTGCAAGCAAATTTGCAATAATCTCTAATTTGAAATTGTTGTGTGTATCAGAACAGCTGCATTATTTTCTGCAACTGACTTAACATCTCCCTAGGCCCTGCTTACCTCTCCCGCCACTTTTCCCTGGCTCTCCCCACTCCAGAAGCATCTGTTTCAATACTAGGAACACCTTTCTTGCCTCAGGGCTTTTGTACATGTTGGTGCCTCTAGCAAGTGTTCCTCATCTACCTAGATTCAGCTCATTCTTGATGTCCCAGTGAAATGGTACTTTCTTCCCTGACCTCACTGCTGGTTTTCACACTTCCTTTGCTACACTCGTCATTTTATAATTATTTCCTCTACAGCTGTCTTTCCTGCTAGGCTGAGAGCTGTCTGAGGGCAGCAACCATGGATGTCCAATTCACTGCTGAGTCTTCAGTTCCTGGCACAGTGCAGGCTCCATGGACATAATCAATTATTTTTGAAGGAATAGTGTTACATGTATAAATAAATTTGAATTTAGATGTAATGTTGATTAAAAAACAGAAATTAAAAATTTTCTGATTGTTAAAGGAAAGCTGATTAGATTGAAAGTGACATGCAAACAGTGAAACATACAAATGTACTAATTTTATCTGTATAACTAGATACAAATTTCCATATTTGGTTAAGCTGCGTCCATATGACTTGTAAAATACTTTTAGCACCTCATAGCTTTCCTCGTGACCACTCCTAGTCATATCCACTCCCTACCATCCACTCCCAGAGGTAAATACTGTTCTAACTTCTAGTACTATCAGTTAGTTTTTGCCTGTTCTTAAATTCTATGTAAGTAAAAATTACTCAGTATATACTCTTTTGTGATGGTTTCCTCCATTCAACAGAATATCTATGAGATTCATCCATGTTATATGTACCCTTTTATTGTGTTCTGTTCTATACTATGTGTAGTTATTCATTTTCTTATTGATAATTTGTTTTTTTCTCAATTTAGAGCTTAAATGAAAAAAGATGCAGTGAACACTCTTGTACAGGTCTTTCTATGGATATGATTGTTGTAAGAGCTCTGCTTTTTTTCCCCAGTGTTAGAAGAAAAAATTGAATCCCCATATGCTCTATTGATTTTCAGAAATATCTTTTCAATTCTTAAAAACCAAAAAAGAAATCAGAATAGCATTAGATGTTACTGAAGAAATAAATGAGAATCCTAATTGACGACTGGGCCAGAAGTTAACACCCTGTCAGAGATCGAAAAAAAGGAAAATCTAATGAAATGGGAAACTCATTACATATGGTAATGTACCTAACAAAAAAGTGTCCACAAAAAATATATACAAAAGTGTTCATAGCAGCTTTATTCATTATAGCCCCAAACTGGAAAAAATAACGACAATCTTTAAAAGATTCTGCCCAATTTCATTTATTTGGGGGAACATGTAAGGATCTTGCTATCCTGAGTGTGTACCAACAATTCCATTATTGTCCTGGATTCTAATAATGTCCTACATTTATATAGAACTTTAAAATTACAAATTTCACATACATCACATAGCTAATAAGTGGCAGAGCAGGAGCTCAAATGCAGGACTTCTGATGCTAACTTTAGTGTATTTCCCCATAAAATCCTGATTACACCTCATCAGAAGAAGCAACACTCAACATGATTACTTATGACAAAGTGTATTTAATTTTTAACATTTTTAAAGCTGGGTCTTACACTTTGGAGGGTTTTTCTAATTAGCAATAATTAGTTGCTTATGCATTCTGGTCTATCCTTGTCAGTGGGTCCTAACCTTTCCCTAGCTCATGCCTTGCCAATCACCCTATCAAAGAGCTTGTACCCTGTTCACACACACTTTCCATTCTTGTTTGTCAATAAACATTGTTATTATTGTTTTCATTCATGGGAAATTCAGCTGAGCAAAAAACCACAATCATTTGTTTCTTACTAGAAGACTTCTCAAAGCTTTTAAAATGGCAGTGTACCTGGTGACTTTATAAAGAGCCAGCTAGAATGTGCTATACTTCCTAATGAATCCCATTAATAGCATTTAGAAATTTCTACAGAACAATTGGGGGAAACTACTTTCTACGCTTTTGTTTTCTTGGTTATCTCTTGAAAGCTTCACTTTCAACTATGCTATTCCCTCAAAGCTTTGTTAAGTGACTGCCTAGAAATTCTACCAACAAATGATATTTACAGATGGTAAGGACCTCGTGTGTTATACCGCCTTCTAGAGAGAAGATTAGAACCTTGACGGGAGTTATCAGGACTGAACTGAAAATGTAAGCTCAGGCACTGTGCTGGCAGAGGAGAAGTATGTAGTGGGGTTGCGGGAAGAAGCTTAAGCCAGAGCCTAAGCTGCCAAAGAACAGAGACCCTGGAGTCTGGCTTGGGTTCTTTCTAGAGCCTAATGAGTGTGCTCAGTGTGGAAAATAAGCACATGAGAAACACACAGTGAGAAACACAAACTTGATGCTGTTATGTCATCCTAAGGAGCAGCACATAATATTTACCGTTTCATCCACCTTAACTTAACCACCACCATCTTCAAGCTCTATACCCAGCAGGGAAAATTGCTTTCTACCCTGATCTGTGTAGAAAACTTTTTTCTAAGCTTTCAGTCAGGGTCGTTTGGCTGATAAAATTCATCTGCAAATAGTTGTTTACATTTTTTTTTTTTTTTTTTTTTTTTGCGGTACGTGGGCCCCTCACTGTTGTGGCCTCTCCCGTTGCAGAGCACAGGCTCCGGACGCGCAGGCTCAGTGGCCGTGGCTCACGGGCCCAACCACTCTGCAGCATGTGGGATCTTCCCGGACCGGGGCACGAACCTGTGTTCCCTGCATCGGCAGGCGGACTCTCAACCACTGCACCACCAGGGAAGCCCAGTTGTGTTTATTTTTTATCAGCCATGAAAATTCACTCTTTATTCTGCCTGTAGTAGGAAATTTGGAGTCATGTTCATTTCCACAAAAACATATCACTCTTTTGTTTTTTAATGACTTGTCCTGCCCTCAAGGATGCAATGGTTCTTTCTACTAGTACCAGTGGAGCAGAGCTGGTGTTTTTCCCGTTTGGTTGAATTAGATATGCTAATCCCTTGTTGATATATATTTTAAATGGATATAATGATTATCCCCTTAATTTAGAGTTGAAATAATTTCTTATTCCACATACTTTAATTCTAGATATAGCTTAAAAAGGAAGGAAAACATACAACCACTAAAAATGAAGTAATTATTATTTTATTTTAAAAGGTGTACTGAAGGTTAGCAGTCTAGGCATTGGGATATGGTTTGATTTTTATACTTTTAAATTACTTTTGTGTGTATCCCAATTTCTACAAAAAGAAGATACTGCATTCATGTGTATAAAAAACATTTTATATTTGTAATTATTTTTACATCTATCCCACCTGTTAATATTTTTGTTTCCAAAACAAGAAAATACACTGAGAGTGATTAAAGTATGTAAATTATATGAGCTTGGAATCAGTTCTATCTCCTGTTTTATGACACTAATTATTTCAAGTAGTGTGACTGGCAGTACTAACAGTAGGTTTAATAGTCTGGAACAAGACCATTTAGGATTAGATTCTGGTTCCACCCCTAAGCAGCTCTAATTTGGAATTGGTTATTTAATCTCTTTGGGCCTTAGTTTCCACATCTGTAAAAAGGATGCCTATAGAACCTGTCTCATGGCTGCTCTGAGGATACATTTAGGATAATACAGGTAATTCTCTAAGAACAATTATTCTACATAAATGAAAGTCAGTAAACATTATCATGTTGTCATCATCATCAACATTGTTTAAGAAGGCAATAGAGGGCTTCCCTGGTGGCGCAGTGGTTGAGAGTCTGCCTGCCAATGCAGGGGACATGGGTTCGTGCCCCAGTCCGGGAAGATCCCACATGCTGCAGAGTAGCTGGGCCCGTGAGCCATGGCTGCTGGGCCTGTGCGTCCAGAGCTTGTGCTCCACAACGGGAGAGGCCACAACAGTGACAAGACCACGTACCGCAAAAAAAAAAAAAAAAAAAAAATAGAAAGACTGGTCCAGTTATATGACCAGACAATTTATAGACTAGAGAACTCGAGTAAACATTTGAAAAGATGTTAATCCCCACTTCTAATAATCAGAGACATAAATATATAAATAACAATACCAGTTGTCATGTATCCAATTGGTGATAATTTAAAAGTCTGACAATGTCAGAGGATTTCAGAAAACAGGAATTCTCTCATATTGTGGGTAGGAGTGTAAATTGGTGCAATCACTTTTCACTGTCAAACAAAATTGAAAGTACTCATAATTTACAATCTACATTTCCGCTTCAAGGTATATATCTACTAGAGAAAACTCACACATAAGCCTAAAGAATTATGTGTAAGGATATTTATGGTAGCACATTTTTTTAAAAAGAGGAAATAATCTATATGTCCATTAATAAGGGAATATATAAATATATATATATATATATATATATGTCATGGACTACTACACAGCAGTTAAAAATGAACTATTTACATTGCAGCATGGATCTGTCTCAAAAACAGGGAAAAGGCAAGTTGAAAAATGATATACACAGTATAATAATTATTTATGTAAATAAAAAGCCACACTAAACTATACTATATATTAATCACAAATCATTTTGAAAGTTTAATTAGTCAATGAACTGGAATGATACACACCAAATTCATGGTAATGTTGTTAGGAAAAGGGAGAATTGGAAATGGAAAGGAAAAAGGCAAACACGAAAGAGGACTTAAATTTATTTCCTTTATTAAAATAAAAAGGCTTGACATATAACTATATAAATAAGGTTAATATTTGACATTGCTTGATGGCGAGTACACAGGCCTTTATTATACATGTCTCTGAATGTTTCTGTGCCTTAAAATTTTCTCAAAATATGTGTATCTAGACTAATTTTTAAAAAGATACTCTACCCAGAAAAGGTAGGTACTATACAAATGTCAACTGATTGTCAAGAAGGGAAAGAAATAACTTTCCATTTTAAATTAATAAAGGACATTGAAACATATTCTATTTGATGAGCTCCTCAAGATCAAAATAATGCTTTACTTGCCACTGTACCTCTTAGCCCGCAGCACAGTACTTGGTATATAGTAAGTGTTCAACAAACATCCATTAAAATACCCTGGACTACTATTTAAGATATGAAAAAATTTTACTCTCATTAATTACTAAATAAATAAAATAACACAAAACAGAAAGGAACAATGAGGTATCATTTTAAATATGTTAGCAAAAGTTTAAAATGATAATAGCCAAAGTTGATGGAGATGTGGGAAAACTAGCAAACTCACAAATTGCTGCTGACAATTTGAAATGGAAAACACTTTGGCAATATATTTTTAGAGACAACATGTTCCTTAATCCAGTAATATCCTATTTTTGGAAATTTATCCTAAAGAAATAATCCAAAGATGAAAATGACTCATTATGTACATATGTTTACTGCAGGGTTACTTATGATAGAAAATGGGAATCAGTGCAAGTGTTCACCAGTCACAAAATGGCTAATTAAGTTATGGTATAAAAATGTGTTAGAATATTCTGCAGCCATTAAGACAATAATTATGAGGGTATGAAGACAATCTGGCTGAAACATCTGATACTCAATTTTTTGGCTACAATTGAGTCATCTGGTGATTATAAATATATGGGGCAAAATTTATGAAATTACACTAAGTGAAAAAAGCAGACAATGAAAAAGAGTGTATGTGTTCCTGATTTAAACTATGTAAAAATCACCTATGCAGACACCCAATATGAGAAGAGAAAACTGGGGGGAAAAGTATTTTTCCTAGTAGTTAAAATCTATTTTTATAGTATTTTTAAAAAGAATAAAGAAAAAATATCTGTTATCAAAATGTCCATTGCATACTTACTGTCATGAAATCCAATCATGACAAAATAAGAATGCTCTTAGTTGACAATTCAGCACTTAATATGGAATATAAAAATGGGCAGAATAGATTCTGTTTGTTATATTTACCTTGAAAAATATACACTAACAAATCTTAAGGAAGAAAAGTATTTATGACTCCTCTCAAATTGATTTGGGCATCAATTTATGGCATAATAATGTCAAGCTGGTAATTTTAGTTGTTGTTTGTGCTTTCAGAGCAAGTGTTTGGTTACATTTTTAGAAATCAGTACCCTCAATTTTTAGAAATTTTGTAAAAAATAGAATATCTCTATCTACAATTGTTTAATTTGTTTATTGTGTTCCACAGAATACAAATGTGTCTCACAAACAGATCCTGTAATGAAGTTCCAAAAATTTGAGGTACATTGGCTAGTGGGACCAGAGAAAGACATGATTCTTTTCAGCATAAATATGATAAATATTAAAATAATATTAAAATACCTAGGGGAAATGCTCTTATTTATGTATTGTGTGAGATTACTAGAGAAGGAATTATGTTATCCAGTATTAACCAAAGTAGAGAAACGAGAGAGAAAAATGTACGCTTTATTCTCGAAATCTGAGAGAGACCAACGGAGATTTTCAGATAATGGCATCCCGGGATGCTGCCTCTCATTTACACATTACCTGGGAGAGTATCGTGCGGCCGCATATTCTCAGCTGTTGAATGTGTTCTGCTCATTTTCCAGTGAGGAGGACGGGTTTAATGCTTTCTCGGCAGTGTGTACTTTTCCACTTCTGCTGTTTCTGTTTACCTGTCTTCTTGCTTATTTATTGTTTGCATTTAGCTTGTCCTGCAAGTGGTTCTGAGGATTGTAGTGTGACTGGACAATACCTGTGCAGGCCATAAGCTTTACAAATAAATCTCTCTCTCCAGTTTTTTATATTGGATCTGTGTGGGGGTATTCATGCCTCCTTACTTCTTTTCTTTAACTTGATGAAATTTTCTAAAGGGTTATGCATATTTAAACAAAATGTGAAGGATATAGGTTTTTAAAATCAAATTTTATGAAACCTGCCCTTAGACCCCCAAATTCTTCCAAAGAAGTTCAATTCTATTGAGTAATTCTGTCCTCCACATTTAAAACCAACTCCTCTTTTTACTTATGTAAAAGATAGTGTGAATTCCAAGGTCTTGGGCAAGTCATTAAACCTCTTTTTAGACTCATCTGTAAAATAAGAGAATTGGATAACAAGAGTCTTATAGTTCAGTGAAAGTTCAATGATTTCCAGAAACCTTCTACTTCATGAGCTTTCCAAAGAATAGCCTCACGGAGAGATTAAACTCTGGGAGAATGGCACTTGGTGAATAAATACTTAGCAGACAGTTGGAAGACAAACATGAGAAACAATCAGAGCCCTGGCTATATCAATAGCCATGGACCATATTAATGATTTTGGAGGGAAGCTCAGCAAAATGCTAATTTATTTAATAAATATTTAATAGCGTATTATTTCAATAAATAAATTAGTGTTTACACAATAAAGAATACAAATGTTGTGTGCACACATTCTTGACCCACTTCCATAGTCCTTCTTGGACATTTCCCAAAGAACTATTTTTTAAAAAGATGAACATCAAAATATCTCTGTTTAGAGAAGTTTGTGATTGGTGGTTAAATCTATTAAAAAAACCAATGGTTTATCGCTCTTATCTTGAGAATGTTTAATCATCTTTGATATTTGCTTTCAATTAGCACTCTCAAAACGTACATTTGTATAAAATCTCCCAAATCATGAAAGATATATAATTTGAAATGTATTTGGAGTATTCTCTAGTTAATCAGCTGGATAAAAATTAGGAGTACTGTAACTAGAGCAATTAATTGAGCTGAGTTGAGTGTTATAAAAAATGAAAAAAAATTTTTCATGGAGAGCTTTGGCTACTTAAATGAAACTAAAAGCCTGTTCATTTTCACAGAATTGGTGTGATAAGAGAAGCCCTATGTGTCCTTTTCAGGAGCCCAGGTAAATAGTCAAAGCATAGATCAGAAGAATATGGGTCAGGAGTGGTGCATTCTTGCTATTAAGTCTATTGCTGGCCCTTTACGGGCTTGTGTAGGTTAATTAACTCTGGAAAGACTCAGTTACCATTCTTGAGAAGTGTGATGAAAAACTGTCATTTGCCATTCAATTCAGCAACAAGGTGTAAATGCTGATGCTAGTGGTGTGTAGTAGGTGTAGCAAGGCCCTAGCAGCCAGGGAGAAGTGCCAGGCCGGGGAGGGGGTAGGAGCACCAAAGTAGCCCGAAGAGAGGGCTGCTCCAGACACTGACACGCCTACAGATTGGTTGGGAAGTGCAGCCAACCGGGTTGACTGTGCACAGCCATGGCCCCCCTCCTTCCTAAGAGGACTCTCGTTTGTTCAAGTATCCATACTGCTGTGGCCATGCTTTTTAGGGGAGGTATGAAGGATCCCTAGTCCCTTGAGCCTGCCTTGTTCCTTTGGTTCACTGAGACCTGGGAATACAAAACAATTTGGGTTGAAGAAGTACAAGGCCAAGTTGGCTTGAGGATGGAGTGGGATGGCGGTGGTTCTGGTGTTTTGGGGGAAAGGATTTCCTCAAGAGAAAGTTCCTTTACTGCTTTTACTCCCTCTGGGTATTGAGCTCAGCATATGATCTCTGCTTCAGGCATCTTGCATCCAGGAGGCCAAGAAGTTAAAGATGGCAGAGCAGAAATGTGACTTAAACTGGACCTAGGAGGAAGGATGGATTTGCACAGACAACAAAACAGTGAAGAAGCAAGAGCATTTCAAGACATGGTAAGAGCATAAATAAGAAAAAAAAAAAAAAGTGGACTGGAGCTGGCTTTTTTTTTTTTTTTTTTTTTTTTTTGCGGTATGCGGGCCTCTCACTGTTGTGGCCTCTCCCTTTGCGGAGCACAGGCTCCGGACGCGCAGGCCTAGCGGCCATGGCTCACGGACTTGCTTGCTCCGCGGCATGTGGGATCTTCCCGGACCAGGGCACGAATCCGTGTCTCCTGCATCGGCAGGCGGATTCTCAACCACTGCGCCACCAGGGAAGCCCGGAGCTGGCTTATTAATTGAGCAATTTTGAAACCCCTAAGTCTGGAACCAAAGGAATTCATAGTAGGAAAAGTCTTGCTAAATGAGGAAAATTCACAGTTCCTCACCCGATCACCTCTCCCTGCAGGGAGATGGTGCCATGTAGGATTCTTGGGCTTCCTACTTGCCCTAAGTCACTTGTGAATCTTCAGACTTCTTTCTTCAGATGAAGAATAGGGAAAGCCAGGAGGTTTAAAGGAGTCTTGTGAGTCTACACCTATTGTAAAGTTAAGCGAGTTGTGCATGAGAATCACCGTGCTTAATTTTATCTTAACATGATCTTTTAAAAATGATTATTGTGAGCTTATGGATTTTCTCTTTTTTACTTCATGGGGGGAGAGGTATTGATCTGGTTGCCATGTAAAAGAGAGAAACTGACTTCCTATAGAAGTAAAAAGAATATGGTATTTGCATATTGTAAAATTTTTTTGAATCTCAAAGTTAAAAATGCACCTTATAGAAAAGCCAGATCACATAGAAAAATAGAATTATTTAAAGTCGAATACCACCAAGATGGAACGAAACTGCTTCAAAATTTTGTGACTGTTCATTCAACAGCAACTCTTTGACTCCAGTGATCCAAATGCCTGAAGATGTATGAAGTAGGCAATGTTTTATGATAGGAGATAAACTCTTAAGTGCATGAGATACTACTGAAAATATATGTACGCTAAGTTATTATTAAACGTACAAAACATTACCAAGATCACTTTGTTGCTGTCATATACATCATATTTAATAAAATCTAGAAAGCCATTGACTGTTAAAGGCAGTATTCTTATTTTGGTTTTGTTTTGTTTTGTTTTTACTTGGTAAAAACATGTATGAAAAATTTTTATATGATTTCAGAGTGGAGTCCTTGTGAAGCATTTCTTTAAAAAGTCTGGGGCTTCCCTAGTGGCACAGTGGTTGAGAGTCCGCCTGCCAATGCAGGGGACACGGGTTTGTGCCCCAGTCTGGGAGGATCGCACATGCCGCGGAGCGGCTGGGCCCATGAGCCATGACCGCTGAGCCTGCACGTGTGGAGCCTGTGCTCCGCAATGGGAGAGGCCACAACAGTGAGAGGCCCGCGTACCACAAAAAAAAAACAACAAAAAAGCCCCTCCAGAAACCATCAAAGAAATGAATGGTAAACTTGACCACAAACTGATCTTTACATATTCCACAAGCAAAGTCAAATAACAAACGGATGTGTGGGGAACATTTGTGCAAATTACATGTGTAATAAGAATATTGAAGTCAGCATTACTTCATATAAAAACAGAGCATTTCAAAAACATAGCCATTAAGAGGAACTAGGTAAATAAATTCTAGTTAGTACACCCCCATAATGCATTATTATCAGTTTGTGTTTTGGTTACTGATATATTTTTTTCTTTTAACATCTTTATTGGAGTATGATTGCTTTACAGTGTTGTGTAAGTTTCTGCTGTATAACAAACTGAATCAGCTATAAATATACATGTATCCCCATATCCCCTCCCTCTGCGTCTCCCTCCCACCCTCCCTATCCCACCCCTCTACGTGGTCACAAAGCACCAAGCTGATCTCTCTTTGCTATGTGGCTGCTTCCCACTAGCTATCTATTTTACATTTGGTAGTGTATATATATCCATGCCACTCTCTCACTTTGTCCCAGCTTACCTTTGCCCCACCCCATGTCCTCAAGTCTATTCTCTACCTCTGTGTCTTTATTCCTGTCCTGGCCCTAAGTTCTTCACAACCTTTTGTTGGTTTTTTTAGATTCCATATATATGTGTTAGCATCTGGTATTTGTTTTTCTCTTTCTGACTGACTTCACTCTGTATGACAGACTCTAGGTGCATCCACCTCACTACAAATAACTCAATTTTGTTTCTTTTTATGGCTGAATAATATTCCATTGAATATATGTGCCACATCTTCTTTATCCATTCATCTGTCAAAGGACACTTAGGTTGCTTCCATGTCCTGGATATTGTAAATAGAGCTGCAATGAACATTGTGGAACATGATTCTTTTTGAATTATGGTTTTCACAGGGTATATGCCTAGTAGTGGAATTGCTGGGTTGTATGGTAGTTCTATTTTTAGTTTTTTAAGGAACCTCCATACTGTTCTCCATAGTGGCTGTATCAATTTACATTCCCACCAACAGTGCAAGAGGGTTCCCTTTTCTCCACACCCTCTCCAGCATTTGTTTGTAGATTTTTTGATGATGGCCATTCTGATGGGTGTGAGGTGATACCTCATTGTTGTTTTGATTTGCATTTCTCTAATAATTAGTGATGTTGAGCATCTTTTCATGTGTTTCTTGGCCACCTCTATGTCTTCTTTGGAGAAAAGTCTATTTAGGTCTTCTGCCCATTTTTGGATTGGGTTGTTTTGTTTTTGATATTGAGCTGCATGAGCTGCTTGTATATTTTGGAGATTAATCCCTGTGGGTCGCATGATTTGTTCACAGTATTTTGTCCCATTCTGAGGGTTGTCTTTCAGCTCATTTATGGTTTTCTTTGCTGTGCAAAAGCTTTGAAGTTTCATTAGGTCCCATTTGTTTATTTTTGTTTTTATTTTCATTACTCTAGGAGGTGGGTCAAAAAAGATCTTGCTGTGATTTATGTCAAAGAGTGTTCTTCCTAGTTTTCCTCTAAGAGTTTTATAGTGGCTGGCTTTACATTTAGGTCTTTAATCCATTTTGAGTTTATTTTTGTGTATGGTGTTAGGGAGTATTCTAATTTCATCCTTTTACACGTAGCTGTCCAGTTTTCCCAGCACCACTTATTGAAGAGACTATCTTTTCTCCATTGTATATCCCTGCCTCCTTTGTCATAGATTAGGTGACCATATGTGTGTGGGTGTATCTCTGGGCCTTCTATCCTGTTCCATTTGTTCTTTATACTTTCTTTCAAGCTTTGCACAATGGCAGTATCGTAGCCAGTGGGTTTTATCCGAGGCACAATTATTGCTATTTGAAAACTATATTGTCTTTTGTTGAACATTGTTATCACATGTAACTTCTTTCACTTTATGGCTTGCATTTTTTTCCTTTTGATAACTAGAAAGTGTGAATTTTAATATTGTCTAGCTTATCAACTTTTTGCTTTATGGTTAGTGATTTTTTTGTGTGCATTTTAAGAAATCTATGCCTCTCCAAGTTCAGAAAGATAAACTCTTATATCGCCTTCAAGAAATTTCATTGTCTTACCTTTTACATTCAGAGCCTAAAAATGTGTAGTTTATCTGTAACTTATTCTTGACCGTGATGTGAGCTGGGGAGGAATCCAGATTTGTTTCTTTTCCATATGGATATCCAGTGACCCAAGTACCACTTATTATAAAAGACCATTCTTTCTCTCACTGCAGCATATGAATCAGTGACTAAATTTGGACAGATACACTGTTAGAGTCTGCATTCTGTTCAGTAGTAAGTTTGTCTAAGCTTCTGCCTTTTTCATATTGCTCCCCTATTGCAGTGATATAAGTCTTGATTTTTGGTATTACAAGGTCTCTAAATTTATTATTTTTTGTTCATAATTGTGTTGGTTGTCCTAGTCCCACTCATTTCCATATAAATTTAAAAATCACCTCATTGACACACACTAAATGTTGCTAGGACTTTTTCTATTAGGACTAAGTTGAATCTATATTTCAGCATGGGAGAAATTAAAATTTTTATAATAGTAAGCCTTCTAACATGAAAATTCATACAATTCCATTAATTAGATCTCCTTTAATTTTATTCAGTAATGTTCTGTGGTTGTCTTTGTAGATGTCTTGATTTTTCTTAGATATATTCCTGGAAATTTGGCGTTTTTTTGTTACTATTTAAAATGGCATTATTTTACTTTTTGTTTAATTTTTTATTTTATATTGGAGTATAGTTGATTTACCATGTTGTGTTACTTTCAGGTGTACAGCAAAGTGATTCAGTTATACACATACATGTATCCATTCTTTTTCTGATTCTTTTTCCATATAGGTTATTATAGAATATTGAGTAGACTTCCCTGTGCTATACAGTAGGTCCTTATTGATTATCTATTTTATATATAGTAGTAAATATATGTTAATTGCAAACTCCTAATTTATCCCTCCCCCCAACACCTCTCCCCTTTGGTAACCATAAATTTGTTTTCAAAGTCTAAGTCTGTTTCTGTTTTGTAAATAGGTTCATTTGTATCCTTTTTTTAGATTCTACATATAAGTGATATCATGTTATATTTGTCTTTCTCTGACTTACTTCACTTAGTATGATAAACTCTAGTTGGATCCATGTTGCTGCAAATGGCATTATTTCATTCTTTTTTATGGCTGAGTAACCTTCCATTGCATACATGTACCCCATCTTCTTTATCGATTCCTCTGTCAATGGACATATGCTTGCAAGTCTTGGCTATTGTAAATATGCTCCTATGAACTTTGCAGTGATGTATCTTTTCGAATTATGGTTTTCTCTGGATATATGCCCAGGAGTGGGATTGCTGGATGATATGAAAGTTTTATTTTTAGTTTTTTAAGGAACCTCCATACCTTTCTCCATAATGGTTGTACAAATTTACATTCTCACCAGCAGTGTAGGAGGCTTCCCTTTTCTCCACACCCTCTCAAGCATTTATTGTTTGTAGACTTTCTGATGATGGCCATTCTGAAAGGTGTGAGGTGATATCTCACTGTGGTTTTGAATTGCATTTCTCTAATAATTAGTGATGTTGAACATCTTTTCATGTGCTTTTTGGCCATATTTATATCTACTTTGGGGAAGTCTATTTAGATCTTCTGCCCATTTTTTGATTGGGTTATTGTTGTTTTTTTTTTAATATTGAGCTGCATGAGCTGTTTGTATATTTTGGAGATTAATCCCTTGTGGGTCACATCATTTGTTCACAGTATTTTCTCCCATTCTGTGGACTTTTTAGTTTTGTTTATGGTTTCCTTTGCTGTGCAAAAGATTTTGAGTTTAATTAGGTCCCATTTGTTTATTTTTGTTTTTATTTCCATTTCTCTAGGAGTTGGGTCAAAAAGGATCTTGCTGTGATGTATGTCATAGAGTGTTCTGCGTATGTTTTCCTCTAAGAGTTTGATAGTGTCTGGCCTTACATTTAGGTCTTTAATCCATTTTGAGTGTGTGTGTGTGTGTGTGTGTGTGTGTGTGTGTGTGTGTGTGGTATTAGGCAGTGTTCTAATTTCATTCTTTTCCATGTACCTGCCCAGTTTTCCTAGCACCGTATTGAAGAGGCTGTCTTTTCTCCATTGTATATTTTTGCCTCCTTTATCAAAGATATGGTGATCATATGTGTGTGAGTTTATCTCTGGGCTTTCTATCCTGTTCCATTGATCTATATTTCTGTTTTGGTGCCAATAACATACTGTCTTGATTACTGTAGCTTTGGAGTGTAGTCTGAAGTCTGGGAGCCTGATTCCTCCAGCTCTGTTTTTCTTTCTTAAGATTGCTTTGGTTATTCAGGGTCTTTTGTGTTTCCATATAAATTGTGCAATTTTTTGTTCTAGTTCTGTGGAAAATGCCGTTGGTAGTTTGATAGGGATTACATTGAATCGGTAGATTGCTTTGGGTAGTATAGTCATTTTTATAATGTTGATTCTTCCAATCCAACAGCATGGTATATCTCCCCATCTGTTTGCATCCTTTTTAATTTCTTTCATCAGTGTCTTATAGTTTTCTGCATACAAGTCTTTTGTCTCCTTAGGTAGGTTTATTCCTAGATATCTTATTCTTTTGGTTGCAGTGGTAAATGGGAGTGTTTTCTTAATTTCACTTTCAGATTTTTCATCATTAGTGTATAGGAATGCAAGAGATTTCTGTGCATTACTTTTGTATCCTGCTACTTTACCAAATTCATTGATTAGCTCTAGTAGTTTTCTGGTAGCATCTTTAGGACTCTCTATGTATAGTATCATGTCATCTGCAAACAGTGAGAACTTTACTTCTTCTTTTCTGATTTGGATTCCTTTTATTTCTTTTTCTTCTCTGATTGCTGTGGCTAAATCTTCCAAAACTATGTTGAAAAATAGTGGTGAGAGTGGGCAACCTTGTCTTGTTCCTCATCTTAGTGGAAATGTTTTCAGTTTTTCACCATTTAGAGTGACATTGCCTGTGGGTTTGTTGTATTTGGCCTTTATTATTTTGAGGTAAGTTTCCTCTATGCCTACTTTCTGGAGGGATTTTATCATAAATGGGTGTTGAATTTTGTCGACACCTTTTTCTGCATCTATTGAAATGATCATATGGTTTTTCTCCTTCAGTTTGTTAATATGGTTTATCACATTGATTCATTTGCGTATGTTGAGGAATGCTTGTATTCCTTGGATAAACCCCACCTGATCATGGTGTATGACCCTTTTAATGTGCTGTTGGATTCTGTTTGCTAGTATTTTGTTGAGCATTTTCACATCTGTGTTCATCTATGATATTGGCTTGTAGTTTTCTTGTTTTGTGACATCTTCATCTGGTTTTGGCATCAGGGTGATGGTGGCCTCATAGAATGAGTTTGGGAGTGTTCCTACCTCTGCTATATTTTGTAAGAGTTTGAGAAGGATAGGTGTTAGCTCTTCTCTAAATGTTTGGTAGAATTCACCTGTGAAGCCATCTGGTCCTGGGCTTTTGTTTGTTGGAAGATTTTAAATCACAGTTTCAATTTCAGTGCTTGTGATTTGTCTGTTTATCTTTTCTATTTCTTCCTGGTTCAGTCTCAGAAGGTTGTGCTTTTCTACAAATTTGTCCATTTCTCCCAGGTTGTCCATTTTATTGGCATATAGTTGCTTGTAGTAATCTCTCATGATCCTTTGTATTTCTTCAGTGTCAGTTGTTACTTCTCCTTTTTCATTTCTAATTCTATTGATTTGAGTCTTCTCCCTTTCTTTCTTGAGTCTGGCTAATGGTTTATCAATTTATTTTATCTTGTCAAAGAACCAGCTTTTAGTTTTAGATCTTTACTATCATTTCCTTCATTTCTTTTTCATTTATTTCTGATCTGATCTTTATGATTTCTTTCCTTCTGCTTACTTTGGGGGATTTTTTGTTCTTCTTTCTCCAATTGCTTTAGGTGTAAGGTTACGTTGTTTATTTGAGATGTTTCTTGTTGCTTATTTCTTGAGGTAGGATTGTATTGCTATAAACTTCCTTCTTAGAACTGCTTTTGCTGCATCCCATAGGTTTTAGGTCATCGTGTTTTCATTGTCATTTGCTTCTAGCTATTTTTTGATTTCCTCTTTGATCTCTTCAGTGATCTCTTGGTTTTTTAGTAGTGTATCGTTTAGCCTCCATGTGTATGCACTTTTTACAGATTTTTTCCTGTAATTGATATCTAGTTTCATAGCGTTGTGGTCAGATATGATATTTGATACAGTTTCAGTTTTCTTAAGTTTACCAAGGCTTGATTTGTGACCCAGGATATGATCTATCCTGGAGAACGTTCTATGAGCACTTGAGAAGAAAGTGTATTCTGTTGTTTTTGGATGGAATATCCTACAAGTATCAGTTAAGTCCATCTCATTTAATGTATCATTGAAAGCTTGTGTTTGCTTATTTTCATTTTAGATGATCTGTCCATCGGTGAAAGTGGGGTGTTAAAGTCCCCTACTATGATTGTGTTACTGTTGATTTCCTCTTTTATGGCTGTTAGCATTTGTCTTATGTATTGAGGTGTTCCTATGTTGGGTGCATAAATATTTAAAATTGTTATGTTTTCTTGCGTTGATCCCTTAATTACTATGTAGTGTCCTTCTTTTTCTCTTGTAATAGTCTTTATTTTAAAGTCTATTTTATCTGCTATGAGAATTGGTACTACAGCTTTCTTTTGATTTCCATTTGCATGGAATATCTTTTTCCATCCCCTCACTTTCATTCTGTATGTGTCCCTAGGTCTGAATGGGTCTCTTGTAGACAGCATATGTACGGGTGTTGTTTTTGTATCCATTCAGCCAGTCTGTGTCTTTTGGTTGGAGCATTTAATCCACTTACATTTAAGGTAGTTATCAATATGCATATTCTTATTACCATTTTCTTAATTGTTTTCAGTTTGTTATTGTAGGTCTCTTTCTTCTCTTGTGTTTCCTGCCTAGAGAAGCTCCTTTAGCGTTTGTTGTAAAGCTGGTTTGGTGGTGCTGAATTCTCTTAGCTTTTGCTTGTCTGTAAATGTTTTAATTTCTCTGTCAAATCTGAATGAGATCCTTGCTGGGTAGAGTAATCTTGGTTGTAGGTTTTTTCTCTTTCATCACTTTAAATATGTCCTGCCACTCCCTCATGGCTTGCAGAGTTTCTGCTGAAAGATCAGCTGTTAATCTTATGGGGAGTCCCTTGTGTGTTATTTGTTGCTTTTCCCTTGCTGCTTTTAATATTTTTACTTTGTATTTAATTTTTGATAATTTGATTAATATGTATCTTTGTGTGTTTGTCCTTGGATTTATCCTGTATAGGACTCTCTGTGCTTCATGGACTTGATTGACTATTTTCTTTCCCATAATAAGGAATTTTCCAACTCTAATCTCTTCAAATATTTTCTTAGTCCCTCTTTTTTTTCTCTTCTTCTTCTGAGACCCCTATAATTTGAATGTTGGTGCGTTTTAATGTTGTCCCAGACGTCTCTGAGGCTGTCCTCAATTCTTTGCATTTTTTTTTCTTTATTCTGCTCTGCAGTAGTTAATTCCACCATTTTATCTTCCAGGTCACTTATCCGTTCTTCTGCCTCAGTTATTCTGCTATTCATTCCTTCTCAAGATTTTTTCATTTCATTTATTGTGTTATTCATCATTGTTTGTTTGCTCTTTAGTTCTTGTAGGTCCTTGTTAAACATTTCTTATGTTTTCTCCGTTCTGTTTCCAAGGTTTTGGATCATCTTTACTATCATTACTCTGAATTCTGTTTCAAGTAGACTGCCTATTTCCTCCTCATTTGTTTGGTCTGGTGGGTTTTTACCTTGCTCCTTAATCTGTTGTGTGTTTCTCTGTCTTCCTATTTTGCTTAACTTGCTGTGTTTGGGGTCTCCTTTTCTCAGGCTGCCTGTTGGTAATTCCTGTTGTTTTTGGTGTCTGCCCCCAGTGGGTAAGGTTGGTTCAGTGGGTTGTGTAGGCCTTGTAGTGGAGGGGACTGATACCTGTGTTCTGGTGGATGAGGCTGGGTCTTGCCTGTCTGGTGGGCAGGACCTCATTTGGTGGTGTGTTTCGGGATGTCTAACAGACTTATTATGATTTTCAGCAGCCTCTCTGCTAATGGGTGTGTTTGTGTTCCTGTCTTGCTAGTTGTTTGCCATAGGGTGTCCAGCATTGTAGCTTGCTGGTCCTTGAGTGGAGCTGGGTCTTAGCATTGAAATGGAGATCTCTGAGAGAGCTTTTGCTGTTCAGTGTTACGTGCGGCCAGGAGGTCTCTAGTGGACCAGTGTCCTGAACTTAACTCTCCCACCTAAGAGGCTCAGGCCTGACACCCGGCCGGAGCACCAAATCCCTGTCAGCCACATGGCTCCAAACTGCGGAACTCCACACTCCAGAGGCCCTTCTTTTGACATGATACCTCTCCCCTTCTGCCCCTGTAAGAGTTTTACAGTATCTGATCTTACATTTAGGTCTTTAATCTATTTTGAGTTTATTTTTGTGTGTGGTGTTAGAGAATGTTCTAGTGTCATTCTTAAGCAAACTTGCGAAAGAAAAATAGAGCTGGAGGAATCAGGCTCCCAGGCTTCAGACTATACTACAAAGCTACAGTAATCAAAACAGTATGGTACTGGCACAAAAATAGAAATATAGATCAGTGAAACAGAATAGAAAGGCCATAAATAAATGGTATTGTTTTAAAATTATAATGTGTTTGTTATGCTGGCATATAGAAATAGAATTTCTTTTTGTATATTAATGGTTTCAGTTCTTGGGAAAAGTTTTTTTATTTATGAATTGGCTACGAATGCCGGGACAGTATTGACAATAGATATCTTTATCTCATTCCCAACCTCAGAAGGAAAGCTTTAAATAATAACTTAGGATGATTGCAATAGGTGTTTTTAAACATACCGTTTAATCAGTTGAAGAAAATGTCTTCCTATTTTCAGATTTTTAAGTTTTTACATTTTAGTTTTGTTTTTTTTATCATGAATGGATATTTAATTTTGTGAAAAGCTTAATTTTCCATAATTGGAGATTTTTCTAGTTATATTTTTGTTGTAAGTTTCTGTTGTAAGTCCACTGTGTTCAGAGAAGATACTCTGAGTGATTTAAATCAATCTGAAAAATTTTGAAAAGTTAATTATAAAGTATATTGTAAATCTTGTCACATGCTATATTTACACTTGAAAAGGTTGTTCTGTCATTGTTGATTGCAGTGTCCTATATACACCCATTACGTCAGTGTTCTGCTTAGTTTGTTAATTGTGTTATTCGAAGTTTCTATACACTTAACACTTAATTTTTCCCTGCTTACCTGTTCTATCAGGTGGTAAGAGGACTCACAATCTGCTGAAAGCTTTCTGGCAAATGTAGCTTAGGAATAGAAAAATAAACTAGGAAGCTTCAATTAGGTCTCCTAATTGAATCTTAGGATAAATTTTCAGAGCCTTGCATTCTGTCCTTATTTATTAAAGTAGTAATTTGTTTCTCATTTGACAAATGTTTCTTGTGTCTGAGTTCCCTTGGTATAAAGCCCTGAAAGGCGAAAAGGATAGTGAAACACTTCAGGGTTTTAAACCCCCCCCCGAGCCACTAACATTGTATTTCTCAGTTTTTCAAAGTATGTCATTCTTGGTTGTACATTAGGGTTCTCATTAAAAGAAACTTTTTAAAAAGACAAACATTTTTGCAAAATATTCATTGTTGTTTTTGAACGTGTAGATTATAAATATAATAAAGTTCTTATTAAAATATTAGCTACACTCTGTAGCTATATACATCTTCCATATTTTCAACATGGATAATGAAATGAGCCTTTGAAAATCCTGTGTACAAGTTAATGTAAAGATCAATAGGTTAATAGGATGTCAGTCCAAGCTTATACCTTCATCAGAATATTTGTATTGTCCTCAGAGGTTTAATGGAGATCAAGATGTTCTCTTAACATCAAGTGGTATCACTTTAAAGGAATGGCCTTTCTGGGTATTTCAGTTTGCATACCTCTTCTCTCTCAAAGAGTTAAAAGAACTCCCTGGGCTGGCTCTCAGTGGGATCCGTTTGGTGCCAGTGATGGAACTTGCAGATAAATCAGTATAAAGCAGCATGCTGACAACATTCAACATTCCAGATGGCAGTTTCTCAGAATGTCTTTGGGGATTTTATCCACACAAGGAGTTTCCAGAAGAAAGCACACCAAGTCTGGTGGTGGAGCAGACTGGGATAGGTGTCACAACTGATGGTGCATGGGGCGGTGAGTGAGCATCACAGCCCACACCTGCCAGCATTTCTCAAAAGTTGCTGTCAGCGTAATAAGATGATAGATGCTGAATATCAGAAAAACACAATGGGAAGATTCGAGTTCAACACATGTAGACATGTGGACTAAACAAAACAAAACTGGCTAAAAGTCTAAAGAAAGGAGCTACAGTGTCTGTTACTGAGAGAACACAGAAAGCTACATGGAACTCAGAGGTTCACACTATGGTTAAATACCTCAATTATACCAGTATTATTAGACAGCAAAATAAGCTGACTTTATTTTTGTTCCTTTTCTTCATAAACAATGTTTTTGAGGGCTTTTTAACCTCTCCTGATAAAAGTAGGCTACGCTGATTGTAGAAAATCGGGAAAATGGAGAAAAGTACAATGAAAATAAGTTCACCATAATCCCCAAAGAGAAGCACAGTTAATAGTTTGTAATACATGCTATCAGTCTTTTCCACATAAATACATATGAATTTAAGAAGCCAATTTAATCACACTGTATACAGATGTACCAAATATAAGGCAATTTATTTCTCCTAACTGTTTTGATCCCTGTTCTGAGACCTCAGCTGTCTACCTCGCCTCCACCATGGGTGGCAAGAAAAGAAGAAAAATAAGAAAAACATTCAGTCTCTAAGAGTTCTCACTCCCTTGTCCAGCTACTTCCTGACATCTTAATTTAAAATTACGTATTTGTTTCCCCACTCCCCATAGTTCTTATCATTATCTAACACCCTATATATTTTGCTTATTTTTTCTTTTTAGTTTTTTCTTCCCCAACTAGAATGTAATTTCCATAAGGGAACAGATTTTTAGATTCTTGTTTTCAACTGTCTGCCCAATACCAGCATCAGTGGCTTTTACAGAGCAGACCCTGAATCCATATTTGCTGAATAAGTGAATGAATGCAGAGCCATGGTGGGGCTTAGCTTCTGGATCCTATGTGGTCTTTCCTGCTGAAGTGGGACTGCTCTTATCTGCCTGTGATCTTAAACATTTGTTCTGATCTTGGAACCACAACACTTAATACCCTCTTGTTCCAGGCCCAAACTCTTTGAATCCACTTCTAATACCAGTTAGGTCTGTATCTGGTCACTGGTCAGGGCAACTTCAGGATCCTCTGGAAGCTACTGGCAAGCCTTGGTGGAGATGGCAGGAGAGGCTGTAGCATTGCCTAGAACTCGTTTTCTTCTCCTCCCTTGTCCAGCTTCCCACTCCCAATGCTGTGTCATTTAGGTCATGGAAACAAACTGAGGATTGGTACTTTGCATGTGTATCTTATGATCTTCTAAAGCTGTGCCATCCAACATGACAGTCACGGGCCGCCTGCACCCACTGAATAGTTGAAACACAGCCGGTATGAATTGAGATGTCCTGCATATGAAGGATACACATCAGATTTCAATGACAATATAAAAAAAATGTCAGCTATCTTGTTAGTAATTTTATGTTGATTATATGTTGAAGTAATAACATTTTGGTTAGGTTGGGTTAAATGAAATGTATTATTTATATTAATTTCACTTGTTTCTTTTCACTTTTTCATGTGGCGACTAGAAAATTTGAAAGTACAGAGGTAGTTGGCATTTGTGACTCACATAATGTTTCTCTTGCTGCCACTGTTCTAAAGCTCCCTCCACTCGCCCCTGGGCGGGGGTCAGGGGGAAGCAGCACCCTGGCCCTGACCTCTGTGTGCTCTCCCTCTCTCCTCTTTCTCAGGGGACAGTTCAACTCAGGACAGGGTAGGGCCAGCTTTGGGCTCTCCTTCCTTCTTCCTCCCCTTAGGGTAGCATGGCCAGACGCTTTTCTGAGCAAAAGAATTATCTTCCCTAAATTTATGGAAAATACTGTGATTTAATTTTTCGGCCTGGTCTTTATTATGCCAAAAGAATGCAGAAAATTCTCTTTCCCTTTCCTTCCCATGAAGCCTGGCTTTAAAGGTTTATTGTCTTTGACAGTCAAAGCTTTGCAGTAGCTCAGGTCTTCTGGCTGGTATTTGCCGTACCTCTGAAGCACCCAAATCCTGTCCTTTGCTTTTCTTTATGAGAAGCCATCTACTCTACATATTAAATATATGTATATGATATCCTACAGTATTGCAACAAAAATACTGTCATTTTACCTAATGAGATTTTTGTAATCTGCATTTTTCTCTTTAGGGTGTAGTGTCACTGGAGGAAGAAAGCAGGACTGCCTGGCGGGAAGGAGACGTAAGTGGATATCACGACTGTCAACACAAAACGTTTCCGTTTACACCTGTGATCCCCTGCCTCACCCCACCCATAACAGGAATTCTGATTTTTCCCTATGCCTACCCCATCTATAGTAGTGCTAGTGGAAATAGCCCTCCAAAGGTATCGACATGGAAGTGATTTGTTTTTGCGTGATCTGAACAGCTCCAAACACTTTCTCCCGCCCTAGTGTGTGTCCTGAGGGTGCAGCACTTTGCTTTGTGCTCATAAATGTTCTCCTCTAAACACGAACACCCGGGATGGTTCATGTGCTTCACTCAGTAAGCTCTCCCCGCTGTGGAATGGGTTATTTCATCCTTCTCTTCTGTCGGTGGAAATGGGAATTTGAGTGGCCTTGGAGAGTGGCCCAGGGGAGAGAGGGAACGTGGGTTTGAGTAGAACATTCTAGTCCTGGTCCAGGGCAGTTCCAGGGTCCCAGCTTTCTGAGCAGAGGGGCTGGAAAGAGGGTCATGAGGAGGAAGACAGGGTCTGGGTCAAGTGACCCTGTGTCATGTTCTTTCCCAGGCCGGTGTCTGGTCCTGGCAAGTGACCCTGTGTCATGTTCTTTCCCAGGCCGGTGTCTGGTCCTGGCTGCCAATTCACCTGTGAGTGAGGGGCAAATCCCCTTTCTGTCTTTTTTTTGCGTTACGCGGGCTCCTCACTGTTGTGGCCCCTCCCCCCGCGGAGCACAGGCTGCGGACGCGCAGGCTCAGCGACCATGGCTCATGGGTCCAGGCACTCCGTGGCACGTGGGATCCTCCCGGACCGGGGCACGAACCCGTGTCGCCTGCATGGGCAGGCGGGCTCTTAACCACCGCGCCACCAGGGAAGCCCCCGCTTTCTTTCTATCGAGTAAATACATAAAATGTGGTTTGGGGGCTTCCCTGCGCGTCCGCAGCCTGTGCTCCGCGGGGGGAGGGGCCACAACAGTGAGGAGCGCGCGTAACGCAAAAAAAAGACAGGAAAAAAAAAAATTGTGGTTCGAACAGAAAGTAGAATACTTCCAGGGGCTTCAGGGAGGGAGGTTGGGAAGAGGCTAATGGGTATGGAGTTTCTGTTTGGGATGATGAAAAAGTTCTGGAAATGGAAAATGGGGAGAGTGGTGGTAGTCACACAACACTAAATGTACTTAGTGCCGCTGGACTGTACACTTAAAAATTGGTAAGATGGTAAACTTTATGTTATATATATTTTACCATAATAAAAATTATATATATACATATATTTCATCTATGTGTGTGTATGTATATATATATACACACACACACATATGAAATTCTATGAAAATAAAAGTTTATAAAAAGTAGTTGGGATTCATGGATCGCAGGTGCTAAGTGGGCAAAAGCTTGACAGCTGCTCATGTGAAAGGAATGGAAATTGCAAAGAGGAAATGTCATCATCGGAAGAAATGATGCAGCAGATGCTCACAACAAGTGATACAGAGGAACTACCAGAGAACAAGTGAACCCTGGGCCAGTCCAAGGTGAAATGACTAGAGGAACGCCCCTCCCATCAGAAATATTTACAGCAATAATTTGCAGTTGATTGAATAAAGCCTGAGAAAAATGCATGTACTTGGTCAATAGGTGGTACCTGTAACACTTCAGTGTACAAACCTTATTTTAAAATAAGCACATTGAAACTGTCTGTAATGTCAATACCAGCTGTCTCTACAACAAGAGTAATATTGTAACACAACTTGGTTGGTTTCAGGACTAGGAGGCAAGGAACCCATGAGCTCCTTTGGTGTTTGGCCCAGATCTCACACACTATGCATTGTTAGCACTTAGAGCTCCTGTCCCATGTTGGAGCATGAATAAATGCAGCTTAGTTTGACAATAATTCGGAAGGTGGTGCTTCTATACAACTGTCCAGTCATTAGATTTCTATCCCCAAAATATAATTGGCAATGCATATATCCAATATGGCTTCATCAGTTAAAAAAAAAAAAAAAAAAAAGCAAAAACAAAACGAGAATGTGATGTGAACACACAAAATAAGGAGAAATCATTAGATTACCTGGCAAAAAAATATCCACTGAGATGATTAAAACATATGGCAAAGAAATTGTACCCTTTTCGTCAAATAGAGTGGTTACTATTAAAACCCTCACACCAGCCAATAACTCCAAACAGCTTTAGGAGACATGTCTTGGAGGAAAATGAGAAGTTTTCCTCTTTGGCTTTATCATGAGGTCAATTCTACTCTTAGCCAGAGGCTGTCCTGGACTTATAGAAGTTTTGCAGGGACAACAGGGCAACACTGTCTCCCTAAATAAGCTTTAGAAGGTTGTCAAGGACAGAATCGCTTGACAGAAAAATTCCATACTACGAGTGCCAACTTGCCCAAGTACTATACTTAAGGCTGCCAGCTATAAAATATGTTGATATAAAACTGACAGCGCTGGCCAAGGCGTTCAGAGAATCATTCAGGCATGATGATGTTAGACATGGAGTATTCAAAGGTTGACATCATGAATTTGGTCCAAATTGGGAGCACATTTCACAGCTTCCCCCCTTTCCATGGTACAGTCCTGAAGGTGCCAAAAGGGAACCTTGACTGCCTGCAGTCCTGTACAAGTGGTCCTGGACTTACTGGATGGGGACGGGGAAAGCCTTACTTGTGTATCTTCCTGGTGCTTGTCAGTAGCATCTTCCCTTCGTGCTCCACCACTTCGCCCTCTTTCTCCTCACCATCATCCTCATATAGGCAGGACTCTCAGCTTGGGTTCAGGCTGTTCATACTTCTCTCTTACTGCTTCCTAACTCCCTTTCCTCAACCCAGGGCATCTGGCCTCACTTAAGTGACGGCAACAATGATGGCAACCTGACTCCTCCTATTTCTCTTACTCCTACCCCATAACTTTATTCCCACTTAGGCTTCATATCTCCTAGAATACTCTTAAGATATGAAGTCAAAAGCTAAGTCTGGAAATGTTAGTCCCACACATTCCACTTAGACAATTCTCACTAGTGTCACGTTCATAGGTAAACAACTGTGTGTGCCCACAGTGACACACCACGTATTGCTGTAACAACACATTTAAGGCATGCGCGTGAGGCTAAATTCACTGCGCCATCTCTTATAATGCAGCATAGAGCTCTTTGGAAAAGACCTGTTTTACTCTTTCCCTTCATTGCTTAGTTGAGTAGCTATTTCTAGCTTTATCAGCCATCCTTCTAATCATAGCCTCCTGTGTCAGTAAAGAGCAACAATCCAACATACGCTTGTTGGATTCTTGAATGGATTTCAACCCCTCCTTCTTTGTTACTTTCCAAAATGTTAAACTCGTAAAACATAGGTCTTCTGATTCACAGCTGGATGTGCTTAACCCGTCCTAGAAGCCTGTGCTTTGTGCTTTTAAATTATTTAGACCTGCCAGAGAAGTCTGAATCTGTTTCATCTTCACCTTGTCTTTTTTAATATATTTTTTTTCATCTTACATTGTTCCCATTAGTCCTCATGGGCATGCTTATGGGCTAATATAGCCCTCGAAATCACCTTCTGGCATTGAAAATTCTGCCTTGGGGCTTCTAAAGCACTGGAAAGTCTGCAGGGACCCCGCTCCTCCAGGCCAGTTGAGTCGATTCCCTAGATCTTTAGAGGAATAAGAAACGCACCCTGACAGTAATTCCCTCCATTGGTACACGGGTGCTGCATGCCGGCAATTGAATGTTACATGTGGATTTTAGTTTATTTTATTTCATACATACACATGCATACTATCAGAATGTCCTTCTTTCTACTGTAGTTACAAAGGTGAACTGTGTTAAGTTAAAAGCGACCTGTGCTATAGCAATGAAACAAATGAACAAATACAGTTCAGTACAATGTTGTTGGGACAGAGGTCTGGCGGTGTGGTGTCACTGTGCCGGTATGGGTGCCAGAAGCCCTGCCCTTTAGTGTGTGATGTCGGGCCTTGCTGGATGATACAAAAACTTCAATATGGGGGCTTGCCTGGTGGCGCAGTGGTTGAGAGTCCGCCTGCCGATGCAGGGGACACGGGTTCGTGCCCTGGTCTGGGAGGATCCCACATGCCACGGATCGGCTGGGCCCGTGAGCCATGGCCACTGAGCCTGCGCGTCTGGAGCCTGTGCTCCACAACGGGAGGGGCCACAACAGGGAGAGGCCTGCGTACCGCAAAAACAAAAACAAAAAAATTCAATATGAATAGCAAATTCCTCCTATTCTTAGAATACCCTCTTGAGATATTCTTCTCTGAGAAAGCAGACATTTTCTGAGTTTTCTGGTCAGATTATTGTGTGTGTGTGTGTGTGTGTGTGTGTGTGTGTGTGTGTGTGTACTTCCAATTTGACTTGAGATGAAAATTTCTTATCTTAGAGAAACAAAACTTCTTCAGGAAGAAAACACATGTCTGTGGCTTTATCAAAACTTTGAAGAAGGACACGACCCAAGTATAAAATGTGACCGAATCCCTCATGCCCCCACTGCTGGAGCCACACATGGGCCTCTGGGGCTGGTCTACTGTGTGAGCAAGGGCTCACACTCCATCCTAGCAGAGCTAGGCTCAGTCAAATGGGATTACCTACCTGTAGACGTCGGAAGACTGGCCCTATCACTTGCGTGCACCAGTGACTCTGCACAGACCTCTGCTAGAACTTTCTACAATACCAGGACAAAACAAAATAAGTAAACTGGGAATTACATATTAAAATGGTAACTAAGCATTTGAGAAGTTGCTTTCATATAATGCTAAGTGGGAAAGAAAGTTCGCAAAAGACTATGCATCGTATTATTCTATTTTTATTTAAAAATATGCACAGAATAAAAGACTAGAAGTAAATACAACAAAATGTTCATAACAGCTCTGACTGGTGTCATTACAATGATATGAAAATTGTCAGTTTCTTTTTTATCCTTCCAGTGTTTTTTTACAAAAATAAATGGAAATATATATATTCTTTTTTTAAATTGAAATATAGTTGTTTAATGATGTATCAGTTTCAGGTGTACAGCAAACTGATTTAGTTATACATCTACGTGTATCTATTCGTTTTCAAATTCTTTTCCCATTCAGGTTATTACAGAGTATTGAGCCGAGTGCCCTGTGCTACACTGTAGGTCCCTGTTGGTTATCTATTTTAAATATAGCAGCATGTACATGTCAATCCCAACCTCCCAATCTATCCCTTCCCCCCCCCCCCCCGCCCCCGCCAGAAACCATAAATGCATTCTCTAGGTCTGTGAGTCCGTTTCTGTTTTGTAAATAAGTTCATTTGTATCTTTTTAAAAAGATTCCACATATAAGCAATATCATATGATATTTGTCTTTCTCTGTCTGACTTACTTCAGTTAGTATGATAATCTCCAGGTCCATCCATGTTGCTACAAATGGCATTATTTCATTCTTTTTAATGGCTGAGTAATATTCCATTGTATATATGTACCACATCTTCTTTATCCATTCTTCTGCTGATGGACAGTTAGGTTGCTTCCATGTCTTGGCTAACGTAAATAGTGCAGCAATAAACATTGGAGTGCATGTATCCTGTAGAATTATGGTTTTCTCCAGATTATGCCCAGGAGTGGGATTGCTGGATCATATGACAGTTTTATTTTTAGTTTTTTAAGGAACCTCTGTGCTGTTCTCCATGTTGGTGGTGCTAATTTACATTCCCACCAACAGTGTAGGAGGGTTTCCTTTCCTCCACACCCTCTCTAGCATTTACTGTTTGTACATTTTTTTGATAATGGCCATTCTGACTGGCCTGAGGTGATACTGTAGTTTTGATTTGCATTTCTCTGATCCTTAGTGATGTTGAGAATCTTTTCATGTGCCTCTTGGCCACCTGTATGTCTTCTTTGGAGTAGTGTCTGTTTAGAGCTTCTGCCCTTTTTTTTTTTTTTTTTTTTTTTTTTTTGTGCGGTATGTGGACCTCTCACTGTTGCGACCTCTCGCGTTGCGGAGCACAGGCTCCGGAAGTGCAGGCTCAGCGGCCATGGCTCATGGGCCCAGCCGCTCTGCAGCATGTGGGATCTTCCTGGACCGGGGCACGAGCCTGTGTCCCCTGCATCGGCAGGTGGACTCTCAACCACTGCGCCACCAGGGAAGCCCATTCTGCCCATTTTTTGATTGGGTTGTTTGTTTTTTTGACATGGAGCCACATGAGCTGTCTGTAAATTTTGGAGACTAATCTCTTGTTACTCACATTGTTTGCAAATATTTTCTCCCATTCTGTGTCTTGTCTATTCTTTTGTTATGGTTTCCTTTGCTGTGCAAAATGTGATAGATACTCTTCTTAATCCTCTTTCTTACACAAAGGATAACATATTTTTACTAGATTATTTTGTGTGAATACAAACAAGCTCTAAACCTCAGGGGCTTTCAAAGCACACTTTTCTTTCTCAGTCACTTTTATATGGGCCGCTCTGCTCCTGGCTGTACATAGGCTTCCTAGGTCTCCTTTTTCTGGGATCCAGGCCAAAGGAGCAGCTGCTATCTGAGACATGCTCTTCCTATGGTACAGGGCAGGAGCAAGAGAACTGACAGAAATTCATGGTGCCTCAGGAAACTCAGACATGACATACATCACATTGCTCCACTGGCTGCAGCCTGTCACATGGCCAAGCCAACATCAGGGATGTACTGTCTTACTGGAGAGCAATGCTTTGCACTGTGTGTTTTTCATTTTAAGAATATGGCCTAGGGATATACTCATGTGAATATAAAAAGGGCTTCTTCATTTCTTAAATACCTACATGGTACTTCATCTTGTGGATATGCTGTAGCTTATTTAACCACCCCTCTACTGATGGAAATTTGGTCTCTTTCCAATCTTTTACAATGTCAAACAATGCCAAAATGAATAATCTTGTCCATATGTCATTTCATATGTGCACAGGTATATAGTAGGATAAAGGCTAAGGTACCCTAAGAAAAAGATCCAGATGTATAATGGCTTAAGGTTATTTCCTTCAGGTAATAGTCCCGAGGTGTGGGGTATGGTGAGTCCAGTGATGGTGGACTTGTTTCTGGTGATCATTCATGGGTATCTAAGTCTGTTTGTGGGGGCTATAATAAGCTACCATAGACAGGGTGGCTTGAAAAACAGACTTACTTCTCACAGTCTGAAGGCTGAGTTCAAGATTAGGCACAGGCAGATTCAGTGTCTGTTGAGAGCCTGCTTCCTGGTTCATAGACACCTGTTGCCTCGTGTTTTCTCACATGGCAGAGAGGGCAAGAGTGCTCTCTGAGGCATCCTATATACGGGTACTAATCCCATTAAGGAAGTTTCCACCCTTATGACCTAATCACCTCTCAAAGGTCCTACCTTATACTACCATCATATTGGAAGTTAGGATTTCAACATATGGCTTTTGAGGGGACACAAACAGTATATTACAAGGGGCTGATTCCTTCCATCTCATTCCTCCTATTTTTCTCAAGGTCTTAGTCTGCATGATTGAAATTGGATCATGGACACATCCATCTTTCAGGTCACAGGAAGGAAAAGAGAGATCATGGAGAAGCGCATGCCCAGCATGTGAGGACCCAGACCAAAAAGTGGCAAACATCGTATCCCATCACGTTCCACTGGCCAAGACTTAGTGACATAGCTACCACTAGCTGCAAAGGAGGATGGGAAATGCAGCGTCAAGCTGGGCAGCTCTGTGCCAGACACAGTTCTGTCATCAGGATAGAAGGTGAGAATAGGCATATCTGTAAGCTAAACTAGAAACAGAACTACTGGATTAAAGGATAAATATATTTGTAATTTTGGAAGATAGTACTAAATTGTACTCCCTAGGAGTTAAACCATTCAGTGCTCCCACCAGCACTGTAGGAGAGTCTGGCTCTCATCTTCCCAGCAATAATCAGACAGTGTGTGGTCAAACTTGGGTTTTTTTTTTTTGCCAATTTACACGTTTAAAAAAAAATAGTTTCATTTTGACTGAATTTCTCTTATTTTGAATGAGGTTGAGAATCACTTCATATGTTTAAGGGCCATTTGTATTTTTCTAAGAATTATCTGTTCTGATCTCTTGCCTATTTTTCTTTTGGATTGTTAGTCATTTGCCTGTGATATGAGTTGCAAGTATTATTTTTTCCGCAGCTTGTCACTTGTCCACTGACTTTGCATAGGATTGTGTGTGTGTGTGTGTTATCATGATCAGAAAGCCCCTACCCTCCTCTGACTCTAGTGTCTAAAGACATTTTTGATTGTCACAAATGGGAAGATAAGGCTTCCAGGTATCTGGAGGGTAGAGGTTAGGGATGCTGTTATATATCCTACAACGCACAGGAAAGAATCCTACAACAAGGAATTATCCAGCCTGAAATGTTACTAGCTCTGAGGTGGAGAAAACTTGTTTAAAGGAATCAGCTCATGTTTTTTTTTGTAATAATTTAGAACATTTCATATTTTACATTTAAATCTTTGATCCATGTAGAATTTATCCTGTTCAACAGTATAAAGTATGTGTACAAGTTTATCTTTTCCAGGTGAGTTCTTATCAGTTATTACTCCATATTATCTATTGTTACGTAACAATATGCCCAAATCTTATCAGATTGAAACATCAACATTTATTGTGATATATAGTTTCTGATGGTCAGGAATATGAGAGTGACTTTTCTGGGTGGCTCTGACTTAGGGTTGATGTTAAAGTTATAGTTCACCTATTGGCTAGGAGTGCAGTCATTTGGAGGCTCAAAGATTTGCTTCCAAGATCATTCCCTAGGTTGTTGGCAGGCTTTAGTTTCTCATTGGCTATTGTCTGGAGGTCCCTGTTCTTCGTCATGTGATCCTCTCCATAGGGTACATGAGTGTCCTCATGGTATGGCATCTGGCTTCCCCAGAGTGAGTGATCCAAGACAGAAAGAGAGCACCCAAGACAAATGGAGGTTGTTTGTTTGTTTTTAATAGCATAGTCTTAGAAGTGACATATGATCACTTCTGCAATATTCTATTTATTAGAAGTGACTAAGTCCCATCCTAACTCAAGGGCAGGAGAGTTAAGCTCCATCTCTTGAAAGGAAGAGCATCAAAGAATTTGTAGACATATTTTTAAAACTACCATACTCTGCTTATTTAGTATGCCTCCTTTATCATATACTTAATTCCCACGGGTACTGGGCTAATTTCTAGAATTAATGTGCATTGCTTCTAACAAATTTTTACAAGGTAATTTAAAAAATCATGCCTCTGTCCGTGTTTTGTGTTAAGGGACTTGTTCATATTCACAAACTATTTTATGTACTTCTGCTAGCCTGGTGGATCAAATGAGATTATGGATATGAAAGTGCTTTGCAAACTCTAAAGAAACACACTACCGTAAAATTTTGTTATAATTATTTTTGTGTGAAGATATAGCCAAAAATTTTCGTATTAGATTTCCTATTTGATTTGCTGAAATTGTTTATTGGATCCAAGTTGGAATGTAAGTTGTGGGCCAGTTGTGGAATTTTCCATCATAACATTTCCTGCGGATTCAAACCGAACTGAAACCCAACCCAGGAAACAAACATAAAATATGTCAGCTAGTTGATATTCACTGAGTCTTATCTGCCACTTTTAGGGGTGTCAGTTTATCTTTTATGTTGCTTTTTTGGGCAATCACAGTTATTACAGGTGTGTATAAATATGTGTGGCTGTGTTTGGATATGAAAACAGGAATGTGTGACTCTCACTTGATAAAACACCAGCAGGATTTGCTAAAGATCTGTTGGGTGATATGAGATGTGCTGTGCTAAGCCACACCATCCAAATCTCTCCTCTAAAATTCTGCCTATAGAGTCCTTCTTTGGTTCTTGCAGAACTGTTTGTTTGTTTGTTTGTTTTTTAATTGTATGGGTCTTTTTAGATTTAAGTAATACTAAGGCAGATAATACTTCAAGCCTACTGATAAATAAAGCCTAGTTGAGGAGGAGAAAAAGGACGAAAGAAATGATAAGAACTTAGAGGTGGGCAAGGAACCAGGAAAGGAGGAAACAAAGATTGAGATGGAAAGATGAACTTTTTCTGTTATAGGCATCCATTGTAATTATTAACATATTTAGATTTTTAAAATATGAAATCTCCAGTTGGCAGTCCACGTGTTGGATCCAACCCACAGACATGCTTTGTCTAACCAAAACTATGTTTTGAAAATGTGGAGATTTCTTTAAAAATTGCTGGCTTTACTTGAAAGAACTTGAATATCTCACCATACTGGGCCAGCATGGTAGCAGTCAACCAGAGCTGTATAGGGCCAGTGACCTTTAGTTGGGGTGAGAACCATCCAGTTCGCTACAGTCTCCGCTAGTCCTTTATGCACCCCCCCATTACGGAGGTCACATAGTCGTTACCATTTGTCATCTTTCTTGCACTGCTATTCATGTAGTGGGAAAATATTTTTGTGTGTACTTAAGAGCCTAATAAAAGTTGGACAGAAAAGACAGAATAAAAGGACCGTATATTTTAAGGAAATGACTAGCAGCTTCATGATGGGCATCTACCCTGTGGGCATTTGAGTGTGAAGTCCTGGGATTCAACAGCGCTACAGTCTGCAGCATCTTTCGAGCCCTCTGACAGTCTGTGTGCCTGAGTGTTCCTAACATTACTTCAGCATCTGATAGTTTGCATGGCCTTTCCTTAGAATACTTGTGCTGCACCTTGCTGCTATGAGGAAGCCATGTGCATGAAATTGTGTTTAAATTGCAGTGACAATCTGCACCAAATGCACCACGTTCTCCCTTGGTCCATTGTAGCTGACCTATCAAAGGAGACTGCCTTTGGATTACAGGGAGAGGTTTTCCACGTGCTGTTGTTGGCGTCACATAGCTACAGGGGCCTCATCCATTTCAGATGCCATCCTTGGAGCCTTTATGTCCACCTCTTTCCTGGTTTCCTAGCCCTGGGATGCTTTGGGTGACAGGAGTCAGGAATTATTTTTGTAGGATGTTCTTCAGCTGAGTGCTTCCAGAAGGGCACCTGCAGCAACAACCAACACCCCTACCCCGTCCCTTGCCAGAGGACTCAGAAGAGCAGTTGCCCTCACTCCACTCCTGCTCAGCTACCAGGGAGGGACTAATTACTCCCTGAGGGACAGTGAAGGCGCCCCAGGCACCTCACGTGTGAAGAAGGATGTTCACTTCTTCAGCCCTCTCTACCCACCTGCCCAGAATTTGACCTGCCATTCCTGGTTGTGAGCAGGTCAAGATCTCCAGGTAGGCTCAGTTTCTCAACTAAAGCACATTGTGCTATTTACGTGGCCACATATGGCTTCTCTACCCTGATTAGAAGACAGAGATCAGGACAATAATGACCATGCAATGCACCCACCCACCCCCCAAAAAAAAAAATCTTCAGTGAGCACAGTTAAATATTCCTGAAGTTTATTTGAACCACACATGACAGAGTTGTTGGAGGCAGTTTCACTGTGGACACACAGATGTTTGGTTTTGTTTCTGTTTTCTTTTTGTTTTTATCCTCTGCATCATCCTAGATTCAGCTATATGTTATAGAAACTCAATAACATCAGTTGAACCAAATAGGAATTTATTTTTCTCCCTTAGCAAGAAGCCTGATGTCATCAAGTACCCAGTGCCCTGTCTTTCTGCTCCCCTAGCTTTAACATGCAGCTTTCATTCTCAAGTTTGTTGCCTCATGGTCACAAGAAGGCTGCTACATCTTCAGCCTTATCTCTGCATTCTGGGCAGAAAGAAAAAACAAGGAGAAGAAAGGGTCAGTGCTTATATTCGTAAAGCAAAAACTCTCCCAGAAATCCCTAACAGAAGTTTTCTTACATGTCACTGGCCATAACTATGTCAGTGTAGCCATCCCTAGTGGGAAGGAAATCTGGTAGAGTATTTTAACTGAGTGCACTTCTGCCCTCCTCTCTCCCACCACCCACCAGTGTTATGTGAATAAAGAAGGAATAAGAGGATAATGGACATGCAACTAGCAGTGTCTGCCAATTCTTATTAATTTCAGAAAAACATATAAGCGTATTTTGGAAATTATTTATTTTCCCATTTTCCTTCACTCTTAATTTCCTACTACGTAATGCCTCCTTTGAAAGAGGAGAGTCAGTACTCTGGAGGTATTTGAAAAGAGGATTTGGGGTGCTTACAACAATATGGTAGGTTTAATAGCTAAATCTGAAACACTTGGGGGATCTGGCCGTTCTCTGAGCCTGTGGCAAGTGTCTGTACAGATGGAAGTCGAGTGAAGCTGTGTAAATGTTGTTGTCTAGCAGGTACATTTCCCAGCCTAGGAGCAATTTTTATTTTCTCTGTGCTAATTGCCCATCTCTGATTCTCCCAGACATTTCCCTCACCTTCTCTGCAGATCAGTCAAAGGCTGAATTGTATTTTTTTTTATTATTAGTATTGGACTTTGGGACTATAGCCTGCTGCAGTGTGCAAACACAAGCAAAGCAAATACATGACAACATGAATAAATTCATTTAAAGTAAACTACACGCTTATAATTACTTTCTTGGCTATTCAGCGTAGTTTCTTCTCCTCAGGCAGCATGGATAGTCATAACTGTTTGTCATTATTGCTCATATCATTAATATTTAACAACAATAGCATTTGTTGAAAACCTTCAATATATCATAGCTCTGTAAAGAACATAGCTGGGACCCTGATGGTGGGCTTCTACTTCAAAATAAATCTGTACAGAGGAGGCTTCAAAATCCTAGGAGGGAAATAATAATTTCTTTATAGAAATTTCATGTACTGGTTGCATACAACCAATGAAATTAGGCTCTTCCGGAATTTCCTCTGGACTCTTGGATATTTTCCTAAGGGTTAGGTATGATCAGTTATGTCAAGTATTTAGTCAAACCTCTTGGGTATCATCCCCTAACTGAATATTAAGCCATCAGTACAACCAGATTACTGGATATTTTGGCTAAGCCAGAGGTAAAAGAAGAGATTAAAGTATTAGAAGGTAGATGCTTGAAAAGGTGGAGAAAGGGGACTCAGAGGTGCTATTATCCAAATTCCAATCAAACCCATGTCTCCACATGTAATGCTGAGGTTTGGAAGTCATGGTTCATTATGCTCGTGGGGGCATCTTCATTCCCAGTGGGAAAACCGAGAGCTCCTTTATAACAGGGGTTGATATTCATCTTTGAATTCTCACACCTAGCACAAAATAGAAAGTGTCCACTGAAAGCTGGTTGAATAAATAGATGAATGAAAAGGGAAGTAAACTTTTGAATTGTATTTGATTTAACTAATTGCTAGGTTAACACAACTAAAATCTGAATGGGATAGTAGGAGAAATGAATATGTTGGATTAGATGTTTTCTCAATAAAGAGGATAATTACAGGAGACGAAGGAGAAGCACTATAAGTCCTCCTCCATGACTCTGGGCAAGTTACTTAACATTTCTAAACCTCAGACAGTACGTAACTCATGGAAATACTAGAAAGCTAAAAAAGAAAAACTAGTTTATTTAAAGCATTGGGCGCAATACCTGGTGCTCTGTAACTTGTATCTCAATCTCAGATGTTACCAATTTGTTTTGATTCCTCTGGGCACTCGAAGAAATTCCAGGCCAAGGGTCAAGTTGAGGAGTGTAGTGATATTAGTAAGTCTTGTGATTTCAGGGACTGCTCTCAAGTATAGTTCCACCATCTGGTTCTGGACCTTCCTCAAAAGAGCAGTGCAGGGAGAACTTCAACCCTGAAGCCAGGCTGACCTAGGTAGCTCCAGCTACAACTCTCATAGGAATGGAGATGCTTAATGAGAAATTACAATGACACTGGGGTGTTTGGAGAGGAGAATTGTCCAGGTCAAAAAGTCTTTTATAAGGAACCCCAGTGGGGAGGAGAAGGGAGATGTGAGGAAGTTATCTCCGAGGATGAGATTTGGATTCATTCTGGGGAGAAATGGAGACCCTTTCCTGTCAAGATGGAAGTGTGTTCAGGACAGACCGTGGCTTCCTGGGTTAAAAGGAAAGCACTCCAGTTCTAAGATGTGGGGGGAGATACTAGAAAAAAAACTGAATGTGATTCAAACCACGGGGCACCTGTGAGTGAATGAAGTGGAATGCTCATTCCACTTGAGTTTGGCAAGAAAGATCATCCTTCCACATTATCATCATCAAGGCTTTCTGAGGACCCCTTCAAACCTGCCATTAGCTCCCTGACCATCTGGTCTACCCCTTTAACATCTCAGCCCCCAGATACTCAGTTCAGTACTCCGCTGGCTCTGGAATGCATGCTTTTCATTCCATTCTGTATCAGGATTCTGGTCTCTGTTTCCAACTCATCCTCCCCACAGCAGCCAGAGTATTTTCTAAAAGGCTGAAGGTCTTATTTCCTTATTAAAATGCTAATACTTGGCTTTCCAACGCTTTCAGGATACAGTTTTCACTGGCCACTAACATCACATCCCAGTAACATGGAAATGTTTACATATTGCTTCTCCTCTCTCCACCTTTCCCTAATACACATAAGCAGTATTTCCTCTGTTCTTCTCCTACCTGGTAAATTTCACCCACCTTTCAGTAATTCCTCCAGCAATCTTTCAGACCCCTTTCCCCTCATCCATAAACTAGGTTAGATGCTCCTCCTCTGCCTACTTAATCCCCTGTGCCCCTCTCTTAGCACCAACCTTCCCAGGTCTCATTATCTTTTTATCTCTCCTTATCACTCAAGAATTTGTGTGTGCCTCGAGGGTATTATTTATTTTATATAGACAGTACCTGGTACTTGGTAAGTGAAGGAAATATTTTTCTAGAATAACTAGAGGGGTGGTATAGGGAGGGTGGGAGGAAGCTCAAGAGGGAGGGGATATGGGGATACATGTATACATATAGCTGATTCACTTTGTTATACAGCAGAAACTAACACAACATTGTAAAGCAATTATACTCCAATAAAAATGTTAAAAAAAAAAGACAAATGAATGGTTGCCTCATGACTTTAGCCAGAATACATACTGAGAAATCAGCCTCCTGTTTAAGATGGTTTTCTATGAATTCCAAGGTGTTTCTTCGGTCTGACCTTCATAGCTTCACTTGTTGGTCCCCCCATGTGTCTCTTTTTGTAATTATTTATGGCAGCAAGTCTTTTCAGTCATTCTAGATTTGATTTGCTTAATTTATCCTTACTCCCATCCTTAGGATATTTATTGGGTAGCCAAAAGGGCAAAGGGAAATTTTTATTCAGGTCATGCCTTCACCTGAATAAAAATTCTTCATGGCAATGAAGTCAGCCTCCTTCTAAAGAGATTAAAAGCCTTACATCTGGGGAGTCATTTAATAAGATGTGAACATTCATATGTTGTTTTGCTGACTTTTAAAGGTAATTAAAGTTGTAAGTCAGCTAACAGTGAAGGTTCTTCGTTGATAGGAATGGTTGTTGTTCAGAAACACTCTAGAAGCTGACTAGTTAGAGAAGAAACTGTCCCAAAACCTCCCAAGCAAGAATCTGTGACATGTCTAGGAAGCAAGCTCATAAATCAAACTTATCTCACACAGTCATCATGCTCAGTGGAGTTTTGAAGGTTAAACGTTTCAGTTCCTAATTTGGTCTTATTATTTTAAATCAGATTACATATAGATTTTGGTTAAAGGATTAGTTACATTGCTAAATCAACAGAGCATTTTCAACTATGAGATTAAAAATAAAAAATATTCAGTGTATAAAAACACTTACAGGAGATATTTATTTTTATCATTGTTATTGGTAAAGTAATAAGCAGAACCTATAGGATTTCATAATTTATTGGTCTTAAGAGATAGTGATTGGGCTTCCCTGGTGGCGCAGTGGTTAAGAATCCACCTGCCAATGCAAGAGACATGGGTTCGAGCCCTGGTCCGGGAAGATCCCACATGCCGTGGAGCAACTAAGCCTGCGTGCCACAACTACTGAGCCTGTGCTCTAGAGCCTGCGAGTCACAACTACTGAGCTCGTGTGCCACAACTACTGAAGCCCGCATGCCTAGAGCCCGTGCTCCACAACAAGAGAAGCCACTGCAATGAGAAGCCCGTGCACCACAACGAAGAGTAGCCCCCGCTCGCCGCAACCAGAGAAAGCTCGCACGCAACAACGAAAACCCAATGCAGCCATAAATAAATAAATAAATAAACAAATAAATGGGTAGTGATTAAAGACTGTTTCTTTGCTACTATCTTTAGAATAGTGTATTTATACTGCTGTCCCCACTCACAGCTCAAGTGTTAAATTATAATAATTGACAAAATGTTTCTAAATTGTAATATACCTTTTTTTTTTTTTGAAGTAGTGTTGATTTCCTCCCTCTACTCCCTTTCCTGTCCATTTCCCTCATGGTTTCCTTTCTTTAAGTTTCTGTCTAGAACTAAACCCTGAAATGGAGAAGTGAAGACAACATTCTGTAATAATCAAGCAATTTTTCTTTTCTGTTAGTTGTGGCAATTTTTTTTAACTAGAATTTTCCTGATATTTCCCCTCAACTGTGTACTTCCCACTGTTAATACTAGCAACAGCTGTGAATATTGAAAGGAGCTTAACACATCTGGCTGCCACTGTCTGAGAATGTAAAAATCTACCATGCCTTTTCAAATATTCTGCTTTGGGGTATTATTCATTTACTTTTTAATTATTAGTATTTATAATCTTTTTTCTTTACACGTTACTTAAACGTTCAAAAGAAATGCTCCCTGGGCTTCCCTGGTGGCGCAGTGGTTGAGAGTCCGCCTGCCGATGCAGGGGACACGGGTTCATGCCCCGGTCCGGGAAGATCACTCAAGCCGCTGAGCGGCTGGGCCCATGGGCCATGGCCGCTGAGCCTGTGCTCCGCAACGGGAGAGGCCACAACAGTGAGAGGCCCGCGTACCACAGAAAGAAAAAAAAAAAGAAAGAAAAAAGAAACGCTCCCTCACTGCCAATCTGAAGAGCTGCTTTTTGAAGACATGAGCAGCATGAGGAGTGCCAGCATGTGCTGAACGGAGCCAATCTAAATAGTTGGCAGTTGGCTGCGGTCGGAAGTAATTTTGAATCATACTACATTTGCTTTTCAAAAACAACTGAAACGTGTATTAGTAGCTCTTCCCCCAACAGTGCTCATTGGAATCTCTTAATTTATCACTGTGTCAATTTTTTTCATTTATCTATGTAAGTATTTCCTTACAGTAAACCTTGAGACTTATGTGATGCGGTATAATTGAAGAATGAGAGATACCTTACAAAGTGGAAGCACATGACTAGGTGCTGAATGTTTTGGAGAAGAATTTCCATGCATTCATCACCTCAGATCATGCTAATTCCCAGGGGACTTGTGTCTGCAAAACCCAAATCTCTGCATTTACCCAGCAACCAACCAGAAAGCTTTTGGGGCTTTTTTTTGTTAATTTTGAATTTGTTAAATTATCATAGTTCCCCAGCATTTTTTTCTTCTTTTTAAATTACATATCAGAATAAAAGAGATATACACTTTTACAGACACACATGTACCTTAAAGTAGCACAGAATGGGATGAAATGCCTAAATCCTCATTGCTGCAATCTCTTTTTCTCAGTAATTTTTCTTTAGGCTCAGAACTTAGCTTTCTGATAATCATGCTGGGACCCAATCTTATTTTAATGTCTAAATTAACATTTCTCATTTACCTGGTTGAAGAATAATATTAAGCACTGGAAGTTTTATTAGAAATGGATAGAAGTATAAGCGGGTCTTTCCAAGTTAATTTTGCTTTACATTAGGCTCATGGTCTCAAGAATTTGATCATGGATGTCCGTTTCAATTAGAGTTTGCTTTGTTTTAGAGTGACCAAAAGTTGCAACCTTCTAGTAACTGACTAGCAGGTCATACTGAAAGAGCAGATCACCCCAATGAGTTTTCTGAGAGATAATTCAACCACCCAAAGGCCAGTTTTTTGATTTTCACCTAAAAGAGTCAGGATTAAATCCAGGTTTTTACTACTGTGGAGGATATCATGTCTATTGTTCTAAGGTAAAATGTTTATTTTAAAAATACAATAAGTGTCAGTAAAAATGGGCCTAGCAGATTTAATAAGTATGGGATAATTCCTTTCCTGGTGATATGTGACAATCACGAACATTTCTCCTGATATCTTTATGTGTTGATGAATTAGCCAATTTGCACTGGTAAGCCATGTCTGATCCAGTTATTTCAGTCACCTTAATAATCAATGCAGATCACTGCATCATCGATTCAGCAGTAGAGATGGGAATTAATCATAAAGACAGTTCCTAGACTGTGGTCAAATGCTCTGCCCACGAATAGATGTGGTCTAATGCCAAGGATTCTTTTCACAGGACTGTTTCTCAGGTTCCTCCTTTTTGATCTTCCTTTCGTTGGTGTAACTACAACTCCAGTTCAAGTCTTAAAACATCAGAAGCAACGTTGTGTTGATGACATCACACTTAGATGACAACCGATTTGAACTTTACGATAGGTAAGTCGGATTTTTAAAAAGCCATCTAAAGGTAGTTTAAAAATTAAATCTTAAAAATGACAGATTTTTTTTTTCTCCTCTCCTGGCCTGTTAAAATCGTTGAAAATAAACATTTGCTAAGCATGCACACACACTTGTGCTAACATACTTGATCTGTTTGATCACTTCCACGTGTTTTTGGCAAACACTATATTTTAAATATGGGATTGGGATTTTCTAAAGATATTTTTTTCTCAAATTTGTGGTCTTCCTGGTGTTAATACTTTTTGTATGGCTCTTCCTGCAATATCTGCAACGATAAGCGTGGCCTGAATTTTTGCATGGCTATGTGTAGTCTATCAGGTGACCTTCATGCCCACTGGCACAATAGTCATTAAAAGCAACTGGATTGTACTCCCTGTAAAGTTTGTGCCTGGCCAAAGGGTTAGGAAGTCTGAAGACATCTATAGCTACTATGATACTATGACTTAAAAATACTCGTTCCTCAGTGAACTTGAAGTAAATGACTAAATTAAGTGAAACTGAGAGTCTATTTGCGAAGTTTCCTAATGTGAGTAAAATATGTGAGAAGAAAGGACTCGATGGAAAAACATGATACCACAGGATGTTTTTCAAGTTTTAGTTCCACTGAACACCATGTGAGAAAGTAAAATTCCTCTGGAGAAAGCTGAAACCCACTCTGACATCTACCTAGCCTGAAGCTGTGTTTTACAGAGGTTTCTTCACCTACCCTGAGTTTAACAATGGGGCGTGCATTGACTTTTCGGTACAGTGTTCAGTAGATTATATTCTGTGGAATAAGTAGTTTGCCATACTCTAGAAAAGACCCATTGAATTTACAAAGCTTTATGGAATGTCTAGTTCATACTAGCCACAGCAGGACAAGATCCACTTGGGGGCATTATTCCTGGAAGGCTGTCAGCTGCTTTGCCTGATCATGCTTTGTGTGCCTTCTTCTTCGGGATCCATGTATTTGTGGGCCTGACTTTTCTTTAGACCTGGAGAGATAGTAGTTTATGACGACAGTTAATTAGTGTGCCTTGTGTGTTTTTTCTGTGCATAGCACTAAGCTTAGGTGTTGTCATTTTTTTAATTTCTCTCACATGTTTGCAGAAACAGTAAGAGCAATCTGAAGGGCAAGAACACATTTAATGGTCAAAAGCCTTGGACCTGATGAAGTTGGGTGCTTAAGGGCAAAAATCTGAAGATGATTAAGCTTGAGAGCTGTAGCCTCAGGAAGGTACCTTTACCTGGCCCTTAATTCCCTTTTCAAATGGTTGTCCTGTCATTTGCCTTCCAGTGCAACCTACCATTAACTCAGTAAGTAACAAACCCAAGAAGTAAGGCAAATATTTAAGTCAAGTGGGCTGTTTTAAATGCAGCCAGATGGGGGACTTCCCTGGCGGTCCAGTGGCTAAGACTCTGCACTTCCAACGTAGCGGGTGTGGGTTTGATCCCTGGGTGAGGAACTAAGATCCCACATGCCACGGGGTGAGGCCAAAAAAAAAAAAGTGGAAGAATAAGGAAACAATAAGACTAGTTAATAAGTTAATATCCGTTGATTACTCATTATAGATGAGGCACCAGGCCACAAACTGCACAGGAATATCTCATTTGATTCTAGCAAAGAAAAAAAAAAGTTATAAATGCAGCCAGAGGAAAATATTTTTTTTTTTTTAAGTTTGAGTTTTTTTTTTTAAATCTACATGCCAAATTACCAGTTGTTTCTTTGAAATAAACATTTCAATTGGTTAAGTGAACTAAGGCCATTTTTAGACATGGCTGTTGGTCTGAATTTGATGGCGTAACATCTTTTTAAAATTTGATCCCCAAATCCAAATAAAATCAGGCCTAAATCTACAAATTCTCAGAAGACTTTACCCAGGACTCAGGCCTCATCTCCATTTGCCAATGGAAGGATTTTTTTCTTAGTCCCCAGTTTCACTGACTTTCTAGCCCCTTGAAGGGCCCAACTTTGCATGGGGATCTCGGCTCTAACTCTCTACTCTGTGTGAAGACCTAAGGCATTGTCCTATCCTTATGAGGCGCTTGGTGATCAGAAATAGCAGGTCCTCAAAAGTAGCCCTTGAGTCAACTTCCATTTGTCACTCTGGTTAGAAATTCTCCTTCATCTTGGGACCCTGGGAGTTTCCATTAATTTATTGCAAGCTCAGCTCTGCATTATAAAAATATTACTGTATTTTGTGCAGCATTTCTAGGTGTTCTCTTAGGAAGAGTTTTAGGCTATGTAGCTGGTAATACTGCCAGAAATAGAGGTTCACAGATGCTTAGAAAATGTTTAGACTAAAACTACTCAAGTTGATCTCTCCAGCTTTAAAAAGCCTCAGGATGCAGAATACATGTCACTATAGCTTTTGTGTGTAATAGTTGAGGCTATTATGAATTATTCTATGTAGGCTGATATTAGGTGGTATGTATTATTGAGTCTATTTACTTAATCTCTTGAAGTTTGTGGACTGCATCTTCCTTTGCTTCTGTATGTCCCATGTGCCTAGGACAGTGTCAAGTACATAATAGTTTAGTAAACATTCATTGCTTGATTGAAGCAATCGTCACCTTCTTTCTTGTGAGTTGAGAACACTGTTGCCATCACTTTTTCTATCATTTCTTTTTATTTAAGCATTTGAATTTTTTTCCTTCCAGTGAAAGGTATTGAATACTTATGATTCAATAATCCCTCACCCTACCGAGGGCAGTCTTTTACAAGCAATTAGTATGGAAACTGAAGACCCAGTCTAATCTTTTTACTTCTCTCTCATTATTGACTGATATAACCCTGGACATTTCAGAGTTCTAAATTTTGGTTATGTTTAGGCCAGTTCAGTTCTTTTAATAGCTGTGATCTGATTTTTCAAAAAGGGCATTTGAAGAGAAAGGTAGAGTTAGTCATTTTTGAAGAACAGAGGAATGCTTTTTGAAGATAACCAGTGCAAAGGCCTAGTTTTATGTACTAGTTAACCTACAAGAGCTTAGAAATTCTGAAACACATGTGATGCACACCAGCAAATAGGGGATTTCTGAAATTATAGTTGTATGCTAATTACTCATTTTAAGCTGTGGTTTTTTGAAGTAGTAAATGATCCTAAACCCTCTGTCTCAGTGAGGGGGAAATAAAAAACTTCGAAGTCGGGGACTGTTAGTCACCAATATAGGAAATGCCACTTTTCTAAACCTGAATAGAAATGAATTCAATAAAAAGAGACATAAGGACGGATTTATAAAAGTAACGTTCCTTCACATAATGGGTTTCCTATTCTAATGTTTCTTTACTGTAATCCTTTAAAATTATGCAAAAATTTATTATTTAAGTGATAGTAAAGAATTCATTAAAAGATGAATAGTTCTGGTTTACCAATTCACTTACTAGGTCACTTAATTATTTAGTTCATTAATTCTGTCAATGTCAGACTTACCATGAACTCCAGTGATTTGCATAAGTTAAGGTTATAGTTCTACTGGTAATCACAGTCTAACAACTTCAAATAGGAATTTGGCATCATTTATACATTTCAAATGAAACAAAGTTTTTTTTTTCTTTTTTCTTTCAAACCAACCAGGGAAATCCAGCAGCTGAGAAATTGAAACAATATAATCTAGCTATTCAGCCTCCAACTTTATCCATTAAAAGGACCACGATGGGCAGCTGTAATGCAAAAACATCTCCAAAGAACAGGTCAGAAATCGCTTCTAGATTAAACAGTAGGAAGGACTCTACTTTTGAGACACATGCTTTACTTTAAAAAAATATTCCTCTCAAAAATATATATATTCACCTCAGTGAAAGAACTACGAAGTCTTCTAGGGATCCATATTTTATTTTATTTATTAAAAATGGTTACTCACTGGGAAAGCTTCAGGGAAAGCAACATCTCATTATCATAAGGGTCCTAGAGCAGAGCTGGCAGTTCATATATAATGAATATCATTTCCACCATATTAATGCATTCACATCACTCACAGGCACTGTTTACATTTAATACAAGTGAATTTATACAATATAAAATTGGCACATTATTAGAATTAACAATGGAATTAGTATAAATAGCCATCAGCTATTATTTAAACTTCACCAGAAGTCACTTGGACAATGCATAGAATAAGATTTTCTTTCTATTTTTTTCCCCTTTATGCAGTTTAACGTTATCTTAGCAGGTCTGAATAGAGACAGTCTGTTGTTTATTAAATAAAATGAAGAATTTGGAACCTTTGGACTCTGTAAGAGCACTTATAATGTATAAGCACTTTCTTGGGGTGAAATTCTTTTCCTAAGGCCCCCTGGGAGAAGAGCAACCATTTATTTTAGGCATGTTTCTCAGCAATCCATAGCCCATTGGTTTTTCCCATGACAGCACTATATGTACTCAGAGTTCTAGATTCGTTAACATTTGCTGACGGAGAAAGTGACAGAGTTAGGCGTGAAGAAATAAAGAAAAATTGGGTTCTCCTAGGACAATATTTTATATTACAGGCTAAAGGGAAAAATGAATCACAGTCATTCACAGAGGAGGTTATAACATTCTGCTGTTTCTACAAATCCATGAGTATGTGCATATATTCTCAGCTTGGCATGTATGTTCATGAAGATAATGAAATCATGAGAAATGGAAACCTGCTTTCAGAGTTGTACTTTGCTTAAAAAAAGAGGCAGTAACCCAGTTACTTCCATATCTGTGTGGTCATTTGCTGACAAAAATATCTTCATTTGATTTTATTGAAGGAGCAGTTGAAATTATGGTTCCTAGGAAAAGTTTGTGAGGGAAACTCCTCATCTGGGTCATTCACTTTGCCAAAAATATGGCAATTTATTTGCAAAAATAAAGACTCAAGCTGATGTTATCAGTTAGGAAGTTATCATCTGCAAGAAACAGAACCCGAACTCAAATGATCTTAAATAATGGGAATGTATGGTAAGTCAAGAGGTAGGAAAGTCGTCAAGACTTTTCAAGGCAGAAGTTTCAAAATACCATCAGGTCCTCAAGTTGTTTTCCACCTCTCCTTGGTTCTGACACCTTTATTGTGATGGCGTTACAGTTATGGACATAAGATGATTAAAGCAGTTCTAGCAACACATTCAGACATAGCATCTTCCTCAGAGTGAAAGGGGAGCATTCCTTCCTTATCTCCTTTTTTAAAAAAAGAAACCCATTCTGAAGATTCCACATATGCCTCCTAGGACATGGGTCATACCCCTTACCACCTCCCTCCCTTGCCCAAATTCTAATCACAGGTAAAAGCAACTGGATCCCCTCGATTAGTCCAGAACAATCAGAATTTAATAAGGGTCACCCTTTCTTGAGTGAAGTCTGGGCTTGCCAACAAGGAGAGGGGAATTGACATTGGGGAAAAACCCCAGTGATTCTTACACCTGTTATCCCAGAGGACCTTGAGGGAATTCTGGGCTTGCAAACCAAGGCTCTTGGTCATCTGCCATGAGACCTTCATCTGGGAAAACGTTATTCTGAAAAATTGTTTTCAGGGGAGGATGGTTCCACAAAGCTTAGGCCATTCCATCTCCAAAGGGGACAGTAGCAAGGGAGCTTTCGTAACTGTGCCAGCATGGGATTGTGGAAGGCATTTTGACCTTGGCAATAAAGTCACCTTAGCTTGAATCATTTTTCTAGCACTTACCCATGGGTTCATTGGCTAAAGCAAGAGTCTCTCTGAATGTCAGTCCCCTTATCTGTAAAAAGTCCCCTTATCTATAGTACCAGCCTCACAGGGTTGATTCGAGGATTCAGAAATGTATACGAAACTGTTCTGTAAACTGTAAAGCTCAGAACTGTGTAACTGAAAGGTATGATTATCTAATGAACCAGTCAATTTTACCTCTGCATGTCACACTTTTCCAGCCGTTTAGTCTTGTTTTCCTGCTGGCTCACCAAAGTAGCTTCCTGCTGTCTCATTACCACCTCATGTTTAACATGGCAAAGATCAAGATTTTAATTTTTTACCGGAACACACTCTTCTCTTTTCAACTCTGCAGTCCCCATGGGGAATATTACTTCAGTGCCAATCACACAGGCCTGAGTCTGAGGCTGTTTTAGAACCTGCTCTTTCAATGTCTCCCTTCACGGCCATGAGTTCATTAAAGCCTGCCACTTCCTACATAGCTTCTCTAATTTTCAGCCTCCCCCCTCCCGCCCCCCCCCGCCCACCACCAAAAACAAGTATCTAGTTCAGGTTCCTGTCATTTAACACCTAAACCTTCTGCAACATTTTCATCAGATTTGCTTCTACAATTTCATGTGAAATTTCCGGAGACAAGATTTAAAAAGTGAGAATTCCTACAACATGTCTCTTCCCACATGCTCTGCAAACCTGACCACCTCTCTGTTTTGCGACAATATAAAAGCCACTGTGAGGTGGGGTTTCCCCCTACTGCCTGGGGTTCTTTTTTTTTTTTTTTTTTTAAACATATTTATTGGAGTATAATTGCTTTACAATGGTGTGTGAGTTACTGCTGCATAACAAAGTGAATCAGCTATTCATATACATATGTCCCCATATCCCCTCCCTCTTGCGTCTCTCTCCGACCCTCGACCCTCGACCCTCGCTATCCCACCCCTCTAGGTGGACACAAAGCACTGAGCTGATCTCCTTGTGCTGTGTGGTGGCCTGGGGTTCTTAAATTGACACAAGACAGATTAACTGGAGGAAAAAACAAATTTAATTTGTATGTGCGGAGGTCTCATAGAAATAGGACCTAAGAAGTGGCCAAAGCTGGCAGCTTTTATACTTCTTGTAGACAAAAGAAAAATAAGTTTGTGAAGAGCTGACAAGATAAAAAAGCTTAGGAGTGGGTGCTTAGTTAGTGAAGAATCTAAATAGAGTTTGTGCTTGGGGTAGTACATTAGTAAAGAAGTAACAGAGTTTGTTTATATAGACTGTTAGCCCTGAATTCCTTATCTCTGGTGATAAGGATATCTCTCTACCTCTTGGTACAGGGAGGGTATTTTTCACAGGGGCAATTTATTTCCTGCTTTCATGGAGACAGAGAGGGGGGTCAAAGTGTCCTTCTTGCCCTGGCTGTTTCTTAAGTAAAGGTAATTCAAAATAATCAATATGTCACTTGGGCATATTTGGGGGCAGCCTGCCCTGAACCCCAACACTACTAAATGTAGACGCTTGATGTTGACATTGGACACTTGGGAAGCAGGGCCATTCTGCCAATCTGGGCCAGTGAGCTCTTTGAGAACTTTCTTCTCCCCTTTGTTTTGCACTGGGGAGGGCAGGCAGGAGAAGACCTGATCAATCTTTGGGGAAATGTAGGACTTCCAGAGCAAATCAGAACATAGTCTTCATTCTTTTTGCCCCAAGCCTCTGAATACTCATCTATGAACTCTAGGATGGGGCAAAGGTACCTCCTACTCCCAAGGTCAAGTTGGGGAAAAAAAAAAAAAAGAGAGATTGAGATAACGTTTGATTTGAGGAAATGGTGGACATGAGTTACAATGATAGAGACACATTTGACCTTCAGTTTGGATGGGGGGAGAGCTTTGGAGATGTAAGAAATCCATCCTAATTCATAATGGAATGAATTGGTGAGTATAATGGCAAGGAAAGGTCATGAGTGGAAAAGGGGAGTTTGACCATGGTACTGAGGTGTGTGATTGAGCTAAAGGCAGTACACCTGGAAAGTGTAAGACATAACGTGTCAAGTTGTTAGTGGGTAGTGCACGGGAAAATGGAAGATATGGAATGGACCATAGAGACATGATGATGGCTCAGATTGTTACATGCAGAGTGAAGGGCAGTGACGAGACACACTCAGATTTCAGAAGTTGAGGGGACGGTATGGGAAAGGAATGGGACAAATATGTGTTGAGCGCATACATTAGACACTCTACTATGTTCTTTAAGTACATCATCTAATTAAATCTGTAGCAATTCTATTAGCTAGGTATTATTATTATAGTTGTTACAGATGAGAAAAGTAAAGACGCTTGCTCAAAGTCACAGAGCTGGCAATTGGCCTGACTCCAAGAACTTGCAAATTTCTACCAAATCTCTGAATTCTATTGTATGATCACCTTTGCAATGACCACAAGGGGCAAAGCAACAGCAGGTGATTTTAGATTTAAAGGGACTGAAGCTCAGAGAGGTTAAATGCCTTGCCACACAGCTTGTTTTCTTTGAATCTGGAGTTTATTTTTTTTAACTTAATTTAATTTTTATTTTATATTTAAGTATAGTTGATTTACAGTGTTGTATTCCTTTCAGGTGTACATCACAGTGATTCAGTTATGCATATATCCATTCTTTTCAGACTCTTTTCCCATACAGGTTATTACAGAATATTGAGTAGAGTTCCCTGTGCTATACAGCAGGTCCTTGTTGATTATCTTTTTTATATATAGCCGTGTGTGTATATGTTAATCTCAAACTCCTAATTTATCCCTCTCCCACCCTTTCCCCTTTGGTAATCATAAGTTTGTTTTTCGAAGTCTGTGAGTCTGTTTCTATTTTGTAAATAAATCCATTTGTATCATTTTTTAAGTGAATCTGGAGTTTAAATTGGAATCAGCTTGGCTTCCAAACTCACTAAATTATACCCATGAATATAACAAGAAAAAACATAGCTTAACCTCAGCCCTTATATAGGGCTTCATATATTAGCCATCATTTCACGGATGTTAGCAAAGAGATTTCGAAAAGAGATAAGTGAATCAAGAGAGTGTTTTTGTATTGGGTAAGAAATGGGGATGCTGTGTCATCCTTATACTCTTCTGGGCTTGCCTTTACTTGGTATCCACAGTGATGCTCCCAGCAGCTTGACAACTCTCCCAGGGAGAAGACTAGAAATCAGGGCAGCGCCCCTCTAAGGCTTCAAGGAGTTTAGAGAGAAACCTTTGCTCCTTCTTAGGTGCTTTCTTTATTCCAAGTGCCCTTAGCAATAGCCACTCTCCTCTCCCTACTGTCTTTAGGTACTGCTTTCTGTCGATAAAGACCATCTTAGCCTCTGGAGAGCGGAGGTTTTCTGAACTGCTGGGGAAGGAGTGGGCAGGGACAGGGCAGAAAACTGTGAGACTGTTTGGCACATACATTCATCAAGCAAAGGTATGTTGAGCATCTACTGTGTGTTAGGGACGGGATGGTGAAAAAATATGGACCAGGTCCCTGCTTTACTTTAGAGCTGGGGTCCAATCCCCATCCTGCCACTTATCTGTGTGATCTTGGGAAGATACTTCACTTCCAGGGTTTCCATTTTATCTTCTTTAAGGACACACACACACACACACACACACACACACACACACACACAGTACTCAGTGCCCAGAACCATAGGTGCTGAACGAATACACAGTGAAGTGAGCTGAACGGAGAGGGGGGAGCACAGAGATAACATGTAAATGCGGATGTTTCTAAACGGTCAACTAGATTGTAATTATGTTAAGTAAGAACTTCCGTAAAGAAATGCCTGGTGACCACAGAAGCGTATATCATGTTGAACAGGTTTATCAAATGAGGGATTAGTCAATTTTGAAAATATGAAGTTGCTGAGCCTCCCCTCAAGAATACTCCTACTCCATTTAACATTTTCCCCTCCTATTTATCATCATTATGCAAATGATAGCGCTGCTAGGCTCTGACCACCTATTGAACCACAGCTTCTTGTCTCTATTTACAATGAGTTCAGCTAAAAGATAGCTAAAAAAAAAATTAAATAAAAAAATAAATAAAAGATAGCTAAGAAGATTGTGCCCACCGTTCCCCCCTGGCCCAGGGCCTAAAGGATATTATTAATGCTCCTGGGCAAAGATCTCCTCAGCATTTATTGATCCATGGATTGGATTATTAACATGATGCTTGCTTAATGTGACTCTCAAAAACACTTCTTCTGCTCTCCGGACCAAAAATGAAGTGGACCATAAACCTCCTCTTGTTAGATTTTTTTTCTCTGCTCTTCTAAATGACCTGCGTCCTACAGCATCTCCCCAGCCAACACTGGATCTTTTATGTTCCAGTATAGCGTTAAGAAGTGCACAAGGATTTTATAGAAAAGTTTCTCTTCAATAAGTATATTTTTTAGATATTTATTCTCACTTGCCACTTACCAGAAGCGAAAGTGTTGCATCAGAAAAAGCAAGAAGGTATGATTTACATTTGTTGTTGTTTGTTTGTTTGTTTTTCTTTTTTTCTGCTTAATAGCTGGGCTATTCCTTAACTTGGGCAAGTTCCTTAACTTTTTCTGGGCCTCGTTTATTAGTGTTTGGACTTTGAAACCAGCCAAAGCAAAGACTGGTAAAAGATGCTGAATGTAAACCCCCATAGGCAGACTTGATTTGTTTAACAATACAGGACTGAAGAGACAATCTTTTATAATTCATTCACTTGTTTGTTAGTTTTCTCATTCGCTTGACAGACAAGTAATCAGCCTCAACTGATTTGTTCTTCAGATTATACAAATGAATGATTCAAGTTAAATCCTGTCTTCAAGGAGTTTGCTGCATGATGGGAAGGAGCCAGATTGATAAGAAAGAACCCATAATGCAATGTGATGGGTGCCCAAAGTGTGTGTAAATCATTATGTGGGTAGAAGGAACTGAATGATTAATTCTTCCTAGGGGAAGGTTTCAAACGATGGGTAAATGGGATGTAGGAACTGAGGGAAAAAAAATAGTATGGGCAACAGAGAAGAGAAAGCAGAGGAATATTCCAGAATGTCTAGTCGTATGATTTCAACAAGAGAGGAGGGTAGACACAGAGTTTGGGATCAGATAGTCTTTGAAGGTTTTTTAAGAAGTGGAGTGGAATGATTAGTGGGGTGACTCTGGAAGCTGTGTGATAAGGGAAGAGAAGGGAGATGGGATGCGGGCCATACTAGTTTTAATGAAACTAGTTAATAAATGATTTCATTAAATTAGGAGAAAGATCAAAAGGCTGAATTAAAGCAGGGGCAATGGTCATGGCAAAATAGAGACCTCCAAAGGGATATTTCCAAGGAAGAAGAGACAAAGTTTGTTCCTGGGGATGAAGGGGGAGGAAAGGGGCAGTGGACGATAACCTATCCAGGCACACATCTATCGTTCTGTGTTTGTTGCTATCCCATTCACACCGAGTCTTCAAAGATTGGAAAGCATTTGACTCATGAGATCACATTTGAGAATTTACCTATTGAAGTACATGTTTCATCATAGATTACTTTCTTTTTTATATCAATATGAGAATCAGGGCACTATTTTGATTTTTTTTAATGTTTGTAGGTGAGTTATGTTTGTAGGTGAGTTGTATGTTTGTAGGTGAGTTATATTATCTATGAATTCTATATCAGTACAGTAGTGGAAGTGTTGCAAAAAGATGGATTATAAAAAGGGGTATGGTTCTGATACGGTTTCAGTTCACTGGACTAGAAGAAAGAAAGAGAAGGCCAGTTCAGATTTATCAGTAGCCTGGAAAGGTAAATGGTGCTATGTGTGTAGACTCCTGAATTTCAATCAAGGTTTTTCTCAATATGGTCTTGGTGGGGAGCTGAATGACTTTTGGTAAGCTCTAAGGTTCTAACAGCCCTATAATGTACCCTTAAAATGTTGATGAATTTGGTTCTTCATTCTTTTCCCAACTATATTGCATATTCTATGGTGTGTGCATGTAAAACGCATGGGTTCCTCTCAGCCTATTTACATCAACCATAGCTACTTGCCTTGGTCTATTCCTTAGTCCCCATTGTGTTGGTGACAACCTCACTGCTGAATAGCTACATTCCTTTTCCTCCCCTTGGTCAGTTTCAAAGCTTCCTCTAACAGTAACATTGCATTCCTCAATGACCATGACTTAACTGTAGCTAGGATGACCCTAAAATTTATCATTCATCTAGAATGCTTTTGAGAATGAAAAGGGATGCTATTAATAACTACTTGGGGACAATAAGAATAAATTGGGACTGTCCTGGAAAGCCAGGATATATAGTCACCCTACCCATACTTTCCAAGTGTGGTTGAAGAATTTGTAATTATTTATTCATCATAGATGTAACTGGGCATTTTTGCCTAGACCAAATGGTAACTCAAAACAAACCCTTTCCAGAAAATGAACGCTTGAGGCCAGGGGCCATTTAATTCATCTTTATGTCTCTAGTGTTCAGTTTATATATGAGAAATAGGGTTCAGAGCCCAGTCAAGAGATTTGGATCAGCTTGTAATTAACTGATCCACCTGATATCAAAGTCATCACCCAGCGATCAGAAGACCTAATAATGCTAATAAACAGCTACCACCTCCCAGAGTGGAAAACAACGTTTAATACAGTCATGTAGGTGGTTGTTTAGGAAATACAGGTACTTTTACAAAAAACAGAGGCTCTGAAAAACAGAAATACAATAGTCAAAATCTGGGCCTTTCCTTACAGCCCAGCCCAAAGCTGAACCCCCCTAGAGTAGCACATCTCAAACTTCATGTATGTATGAATGACCTGGAGATCTTGTTAAAATGCAGATTCTGGTTCATGGTCTGGGTGCAGCCTGAGACTGTGTTTTAATAAGCTCCCAGGAATGACAATGCCACTGGTCCCCAGGCCACACTCTAAGCAGCAAAGGCCTTAGAGTATTTCAAATCTAGTCTAGGTATTCATTTCCTGCTTTTAATTGTTTGCTTTCCCTCACGGGGCCAAGCACTCCTTTGAGGCCTCAAAGTATTTCATTCATCTTTCCGTCCCCAGGCCTTAGCACCGCACCTGGCATGGCTCTGTGCCTGGCATATTGTAGCAGCTCAATATAATTTTAATGACTGAAAGAAAGCACTTCAACCTGTGTCTTCTTACAGAACCTGCAGCCAGTAAATCACCCCTTTCCTCCTCTAGGAAGACTTAGTAGATGATACTGCCTTGTCTTTGTATATGACACACCGGGTCTTCAGCATATTCTTTTACCTTTCAAAGCCAATTTCTTTCTTTCTTTCTTTGTTTATTTATTAGAGGTTCTTAATTAGTTTTCTATTTTATACGTATTAGTGTATATATGTCAATCCCAATCTCCTGATTCACCGCCGCCCCCCACCAACCCCGCTTTACCCCCTTGGTCAATTTCTGATTCGATTTGACTTTTAGAAAACAACTTCCACTGAGTTGGATGGCCTGTCTCCAGACTCCAGCTAGTAAGTAAGCCCAGCTTAGCTTCAGCCCTTGACTAGGAATGTTGCCTAGACCCAAACTAAAACATCCACTCAAGAAGCTGCTCTTTATGGATTTGCCTATTCTGGATATTTCATATAAAGGGAATCATAAAATGTGTGACATTTTGTGTCTGATGTTAACTATATTTCTTGTTGAACTGTCTCTCTCATTGATTATGTGAATTTTTGAAATCATGACCAATTCTCGGTAAAGATCTGAACAAACCTAAATCAATTTTCCCTTGAGTTACACACTAATTGTATCCCTGGAAATCTGTATGTATGAAAGTCATTAGGAGACATTTGGTGCTTATTGTACAATAGAGTTTTCATCACAAACAGATTATTCAACTGCATGAATGTCCCTTGGGAAACTTGGTAGTTGTATGGGACATGGAAAAATTCTTTCATTGTATCTCATGAATTGCAAGGTTTCTTTCCTCCTTGGTCCCAATTATACAATGCCATTTGGGCCTCTAGTCATTTTCCAGGCAAAACCACTGCTGCTACAAATTTATAACATGTTCCCCACTCTGACTGAGAACCACTGCTTACTTAGCCTCAGAGATGAAGCACCTGTTCTTTCTCCTTAATGCTCATTCGTTTACCTGTGCCCTTGGTCTTGTCCCTTGTTTCTTTTAGTTACTTAGCCATCAATTATTCTTTTTCAGAAAATTTCAGCCTCTCATTTGTGGACTCCGCTTTGGCATCCAGCAACTGTCTATCTCTCTCTTTGTTATTATTAAACAATCAAGTACATGAATAGAATGAGTTATATTCTAATTTTAGCTTCCTATTCACCTCCCACCCCATGCCCTTCAGACTTTCTGCCCCCACATCAGCACAGCTGCTCTATCAAAGGCTGCAATACACTGACCCCTCCATCCCCCAGTCCTTCACCCCCAATCCTTGACCTGACTCTCTTACTTGACGTCTTTATGGCTTCTGATACTGTGCCCTCCTGGCTCCTCAGCCTTCTCTAACTTATCCCATTGCAGTCTCCTTGGCCTCTTCCATCCTCCGGGCATACCTTAAATGTTTGGTGGAATTGTCTTTGTCCATAGGCTCATGATTCCTGAAGCTCTATTTCCAATGAGATTTTTCCCCCGACTTCCAAGTTTCCCTCTGGAGTTCCAGACCTGCACATCCAACTGCCTGTAGTCATTTCCATCTGGATCTCTGAAAATGACAGCATTAAAAAATACAATTGCAAGTTAATGATCAACACATCCAAATCTGTGCTCACCACCTTCCTTCTGGTTCTCTCTCACCCTCATTATCTTGTTTATAACACCATCTAACTGGCATTCTTGACAGAAACCAAAGCCAGTTCGAACTATTCCCTTTGTCACCCGTCCTCTCCCCATCTCCCCTTCCCGTTAATAAATATCGCATATGTTCTTTCTCTTCTTCACCAGCCATCTCCACTATTCCTGCTTGCCTTCAGGTTTTGTCACCTCTCATTGGAGCTATTGCATTATACGCCTGAGAACAAAGAGCAAGGAAACAAATTCAGAAAGAAAAATAATTTAGGATAGAATATAAGTTGAATCTAAAATTTTTACTGTTAGTCTCACTCTCCCCCAAATTTGCCAGTTTTGATTTAAAAGATGTCACTATGCTCTTCTCATTCACTTACTCTTATCTGCTTTATGAAACCTCTGACCTTTTCAGAGTTTAACCTGTGAGTCAACACACAGCCCTTCAATCCAGGGGTCCAGCAGAGCTTTCCTTGAATTGAATTGAAAAGCTTTAGATTGTCTTTTCTGGACCTCTGATTAGCTTCCTGAATTGTTTAAAATTTATTTTTTTTGCTAATCACAAATAGATATTAAAAGAGAAAGATTATGGAGACTAGAATTTTCCAATGGGATTCTCAAACAACTGTCTGTCTTTCCCCTAGTCAGGAATTTCTTTTTCTTTCTCTGACCCCTTTGTGGCTCAGTGTTTTGTTCTGTGAATATTTTCCCTAATGCATGCAATGCAAATTTTTCTCATTCAGTGTAAGATTCTCAGTACTTTAGCAACTTTTAAAATGTGGCATCTGAGATGGATTGCTCTCTTGTTAAAGAACAGTACTGTTTTCAAGGAGCAGTGTGATGTGGTAGGTAGATTTATGTATGATATTTGCCGCATTCAAATCCTGTTCCTACTACTTAGATTTACTTGGCAAATATGTGCAATTAATTTAATCCCTCTGAGCCTCTGTTTTCTGGTCTGTGAAGTAGGGTAATGATAGGTTCTATTCTTTAGTTTTCTTGTTAGGAATAAATTACAGTGGACCCTTGAACAACACTGGTTTGAACTGTGCAGGGTCACTTATACACAATTTTTTTCCAACAGTAAATGCTGCAGTACTACACGATGCACGGTTGGCTGAAACCATGGACTCAGAACTGAGTATGCAGGGGGAACTGCATATATAACTGCATGTAAATTATTACAGATTTTTGTCTGCAAGGAAGTCAGCGCTCCTAACTCCCCATTGTTCAAGGGTCAACTGTAGTTAATTTGGTTAAACATAATGTCTGGCATGAAATAAGATGTGATAAAAAAATTGTACAAACTGATAGAAACAAATAGGGCTATAAAGCAATATGTAATCCTGATATAAATGTGTAATTCTAGCAGGAAGTCTACATGTTATTTTCCAACTTAATAATGCTGGCTTGTATTTCAGTTTACTCCTGCTGGTGGATTGTGTGACCAGGTGAAAAGTGGTACTAAAAACTTTATTGCTTGTAGGTACCTTTGCCCAGGTGTCCCCCTGGCTCCCTGGAGCTCACTTCCTTTGGGTCTCTGCTCCATTGACTGCTTAGCATGAGGTCTTCTGCTCTTTCTCTCCTGTACACCTTACTCTCTGGTTTATTTCCCTTTTCATTTTCTGTACATCCCCTGGCATTACATGTGTTTAATATATGTGATCTATTAGACAAATATTTAAAGTCTGTCATCCACGACTAAAACTTTTCTTCCGCAGGATAGTGTCTCTTCTGTTCCCTGATGTATCCCCAGACCCTAAAACAGTGCCTGGCACATAGAAATTGCCCACCAAATATTTGTTTAATTAACTTTATCTAATATCCTGGCAAAGCTTAGTGACTTCTGGAAGACAAGTGTTGTTTCCCCTTTTTACATAACAATGTAAAGAGCAAGATGGATAAAATTCAGCATGTCCTTGAACTTGAATGGGGAAAAAAAATTTCATCTCCTTTCACTAGCCCCTAACTGAAATTTAGCATTTATTCTTTAGTGAATGTAAGCAACAAAGAGCAATAGTATTAGAGGTACCTATCATTTTGTCATCAATCGATATGACATATATTTTTATATCACGTTACAGTAGTTGCAGCTATCTCAAAACATTGTTCACATTCATCGCTACTTCCAAATTACAGTATTTATGAGACCTGTCTCTTGATAGTGACATTTAATATAATAATAAAGAAGCACATTTATTACTACATCAGAAAAATTAATAATCGGATTCTTCAAAATCCTGTGTTATTTTACACAATTATAAAACCTCATTCGAGAAATCATCCATAGTTTTCACCAGATGTTCCAAGGGATCCATAGCACACAGAATCAGAACCCTGGTATAGAAGCTTGGGAAGGGAGGTGATTTATTTGTCCAGTTAGTATAACTGGTAAATGGCGGTTGTAGAACTAGAAGCCAAGCCAGGCCTTTTTGTATAGCCTTGTTGCTCTTTGTGATCAACATTAGAAGTGAAGGGGATACTTGTATATAGCGGTAGAAAAGGCGCTCCCTGGAGTTTTGCAGCGTGGTGGCCTTGACTGGGATCTTTGATCCCATGTCTACTACTCTTTCTCCACACCTGCTGCATGAATCTTGAAATACTCATTCTTATGGAAAGAATAGTTGATAATTCCACATTCCCTTCCATCTAACTAGTATGTGGGTCAGTCAGCATTGCCCATTCCAGCCACCTGGGTTAAGTCATGCCAGAATGTGGAGATTAAAAATTATCAGACTTGAGGAAAGCATCTCTCACTGGATGAAATTTACAGCTCTTGGTTGCAATTTCTTAACTGTTTGGGTCACTGGAGATTTCATGGTCTGTGCTCTGGTTGATGTCCTGTCCAAATTCTCCTGAGTGTAATTATTTTCTGTTGACCTCTGTTCCTGCATTTGTTTCACTTGGATATAACATTCTTCATTTAGGGTTCTAAGTTGTTTTTTGGCATTTGTACACATAGTTAAACAGTTGGCATGCATCAGTGTAGATTTCTATTTCAGCATATACCATTTTCAGAGATATGAACTCTTATGTATATTTCATATAACCGTTGAGTATATAATAATTCTAAAAGTACACATAGAAAGGTGAGTTAATAACTAAGATGGATGCAAAATATAGGGTAAATATATGTATGCACACATACACACATGTATTTATTTCTGAGTGGTAAATAATGGAATTGAAACTTGGACGTGCATTACCAAATTCCAAGGTATAATACCTGCATTGCCCCAAACACACACATGTGATGGTATAAGCACTAAGCCATAGTCATAGACAAATAGCTGTATGTGGCAGGTGGGGGTGTGAGAAGTTGGAAAAGAGTAAGCTGGAAAATCAAGATAAATCCTTAAAAGATTATTTTTAAGTCTAGTTATTAATGCACGTTGTAGCAATGCATTAATTTATTCCTTGACGAGCGTTTCTGCATAGGAGAGCTTGACCTTTGGTGGAGAAATGACTAGGCATTTGCCTATAGCTTCCACCTAATTGTGAAACCATAACTGTTTGATTTTCAAGAGGAAATTTCTTTGAATCTACAGCTAGCAAGCTGGAGGAACCAGCTGGACCTCTAACCAGATAAGGACGGGAACTGTTCCAGGGATGTAGTATAATGGGTGCCTTGTGGGGACGAGTCCCTTGTGGAATGATGGCTTGGCATACATGAAGTTCCCTGCACTATTTGTAGCTTCCTTCTTGTACAAATGCAGCATGTGTTTGTGCATTCTTGGTTTCAGAGTCAGCCTTTCCTTCTCGGGTACACCCTTTTCCTACCTTACAGACGAATATAACTCACTAAAGGGCACTCAAATGACTGGTTAGGATGTGACTTTCCCTGGTACACAGTAGTTATTTTTCCCTCAGTGTCTTCCAATGGTCATTTCTTTCAACATGTCGTTTCTTCAGCTGGAAATAATTATTGTAGGTCATGGCCTAGTTGCTCTTCCCTGTAAGAACCAGTCCCTGTCCTGGGTTTTATTTTGGCCAAAGAAACAGCTTAGCTAGGCTGGGAAACTATTTTCTACATGTCTTGACTCCATCCCCACCCTCAGATGGAAGGATTAGCTCAATCATCCCCCATCCATACATCACTAGCACATCCTCGTGGGGTGTCGTCCATCTGCAAGGCAGGGTGACACACCATATCTCTACGCAGTCTCTGTCCTTAGGGCACCATGTCCATAAAAATTAGCCAGCAACCTCACAAGATCATATAAGGTAAGTATGAAGGGAATATTAGCAAAAATAGAAGGTTCATTGGAAGTTGGAGTTAATTGGGAAATATTCATGAAGGAATTGAAAACATTTGCAGCTAGAAATTCCATGGAAAAATCTGCTTAGTAGTAAAAAGACGTTTAACCGTACCTAATAATGATGCAGAGACAGTGCTTATAAGTTATTAAAAGATATCCTTAAACATAAAAAATGTATGTGAATACAATCAGCTATTAAAGAACCCATTTAATTTGGGAAGAGGAAAGCAATGTTTAGAATCAGACTGACTCTCTGAGAAGTCCTTCCTTGCTTGGGATGTGTCAGGATAACCCTTTGTGTGTTGTTCTGTACCCAGTAACTTTCACCCTATTCATAGTGTCAACTTAAAATATGAGGAAAATGTAGACTATAAGACAAAATTCAGCATTAAAAATGGAAAGGTTAACAGAGTCTTCTCTGCCCAGTGCCTCGGGTTAGTTCACTTGCATTTTTTTTTCTTGTGAAAGAAGTAGATTCAAAGAAGTGCAGAAACAGGGGGAAATGAGCTTTTAAGTAGGTGGTAGAAGAAAAACCACACCGATAAAAGTTATAAACAATACTGCAGGGGCCCCTCACTAAGAGGGCTCTGAATACCCCATGAGGCATGTTTACCAGAAGAAGAAAGGTAGGGTTGGCTGGTGCCTCCTGAATGTGCATTCTCAGGAGTTGGGGACACACATGTGCTTTTATGTGTGTTTTCTCAGAGGGCATTTTCAGACTCCAGTCTTTTCTAATCACCGGCGTGTTTTTAAATTGAGGAACGTATGGGATTTCCATAGAGGACATAGATATGTAAAGGTCCATTAGGAAGTTATCTGATATTTAAATGCAAAAAAGGCAATTAAAATCTCACTCACTGCCCTTTTCATAGTTTGTTTTCTTTATTTGAAGCGGTCGGGAATTAAAAACAACTGAAATGTTATTTTTTTTTATAAACCTTTCAAGAAATTCATTTTTGGATTAAGCTGAAACATACAGTCAGTAAGCCAGAAAATGGACTATTTTCACAAAGAGTTGAGTGATGGAAAGCAGAAGCTGTCATGGAAAGTGTTATGTGAATAATCTCATTTTTTAAAAAAATGGATATAGATTGGAAGTAGGCATCTCTTTACTTTTTAAAAACTCTGGCAAATTATTTCCCTTTGGAGGATGATCATTTGAGCTAATTTGCCAGCATTCTAAATATTATGGGTCTTGTGACAGTATGCAATTTTTTTCTTTTTTTTTTGACAGGTTTCCCCCTGGTCTGTGGGCAAACTCTGGACATATCTCAACCAAAAGTCAAGGCTGTTCAAACTGTAAGTGTAATGACTGTCTCACTGGTTTTGATTGACAGGATTTTGTACTGTGTAATTCACTTACTAATGCAAATTGTGAATATAGTTTATACTTCCGTTAGCTCCCACTAAAATATTGCAATAAGGTATATTCTAAGATGGACTCTTCATGGATCATTTCTACAACTGTTGAAAAACATGGAGCCTTGGTTCTCAAAGTTTGGTTCCCCAACCAGCAGCTTCAGCATCGCCTGGGAACTGGTTAGAAATGCAAAAATTCTCAGTCCCCAGCCCAGGCTTATCAAATCAGGAACTCTGGGGATGGATCCCAGCAATTTGTGATTTTACAAGCTGTCCAGGTGATTTGGATGATCTAAACACTGAGAGCCAATGCTATAGAACACAGAAATTGCAGGCATAAGGGGAGCAGAAATAGAAATATTTACTACTCTAAAACGACGCTCAGTATCTTTTGGAAAAATTTTTTATCCTGGGGCAAATTTGACTGAACAAGATTTCATAACATGCCATCCCATGACATGATAAATTTAACATTTGCACATTCATTCAACGTAATCTAAGTATTTGAGAATTTCTTAAATGATCATCATATGGGTTGTTTAATACAGGGTGACTCTGACGTGCTATCTACTAGTAATTTTCCAGATGCTAGTTTTGGATGCAATGAGATTCAGAGAAAATTTTAGTTCTGCTAAACAAAGCTAAGGAGATCCCTGTTAACTTTAGCCTTTGAGAAATATTCCAAAAGTGAGGATTAATGGTAATATCACAATGACTGAAAATTCTCTCTGCTTGAAAACAATCTTCCTTCTGTCATTTGTAATTCTCTTCACATAACTTAGAAAAAAGGATCTGAGCAATACTGTCAGATAATATCTATATTCTGACTGTAATGAATATATATAAGGCGCTTACAATTATATTTAACAAATGCCATTTTATGATTCTGAGACTCCATTTCTCTTGGCAAGCTTTCACTGATCTCTGTTGCCAAAAAGGAGAAAAAGAAAAGCAGAATTGCAGGACAGAAAGAGCTTTGGCTGAGGAGCTGGGAAATGCAATCTCTAAACCTGGTTCTGCCACGGACAACCTGTAGATGTGAACAAGGCACTAAACATCTCGGGACCTCAGTTGTCTCCTCTGTAAGATGGAAAAGTTGAATTAAGATCTCCGAATTCTGCTTCAATTAACTCTTGTGGTGTAACAGACTATCATAAACACGGAGGCTGAAAACAGTAGCTATTCATTATTTCTCACGAGTTGGCAAATAATCTAGGTGGTTCTGCTGACCTCAGTTGGGTTTGACCAGTCTCCGCTGGACTCACCGTAGTAAGACAGGGGGAGTGGCTGGAAGCTGACCAGTCATGATGGCCTCATGTGCTTTCTCATCCCCCAGGAGGGCAGCCTGGGCTTGTTCTCATGCCCATGGCAGAGCTCCAAGAAGTCGATTCAAAGCATGCAGTCTTTTGAGGCAGAGATTCTGAACTGGCACAGCAATATAGCTGCCACCTTCTATTGGCCAAAGCAAGTCACATGGCAGGGAGATTCAAAAGATGGGGAAATAGAGCCCACCTTCAACGGAAGGCACCGCTAAGGTGCATGGCCAAAGGTATGTTACAAGAAGAAAATTGGGGATGCTTTTGCCGTCAATCTACCTTCCTAGCTTTACAGTACTATGAAATATCAGGAAATATGCTCAGTATAAAACTGTAGGATGTTCACTGTGGAGTGTTTCAAGTATACAGAAATATTTAGAAAAATGGAAGATGCAGAAAGGATATAACATATTTGTAAAAACTGGAGTAAGCATGTTTTAAGCAAGGCTTCTCTTTAATTATTGTCTGAGTTTCACATAAAGTCTGCTTCATCAACTGGATAAATATTTGACTGCTGTTCAGTAAATTGCATTAGTTTACTTTAACTGTATGCTCAGCCTTATTCAGGCATCCTACATTAGGCAACGTAGTGTGTAATGCATCTCTGCAGGTGACCAAAGCTATTCTCTCTATGAGGTAAATTAAAACTCATATTTTAAAAATTAAACATTCTTGCACTTCATGATTTCAATATTTAATTATAACCTGTGTCAAGGCCTAATCTCTGACTGAGTCAGGCATGAAATTAATCAAAAAAAAAAAAAGAGGCAAAAGCTTAGCAATTCTTCTACACTGTAAAAGTAATGTGGTTTCTTTAGTTTCACAGTGATATTTATATCCATTTTATAAAGAAGATTCCAGTAGCCAGTAAGTTGGGAGACTAAATTACCATAAGTGGGAACAGTGACCTGTTTAGAAAAATCAGTTACCTGAACTGTTGTTTATTAATTTTAACAGGAAACCAAATCTCTTTTCTTTTTAAAAGATAAATTATTGACCTTATTGGAAAAGATGATAGAAAATAAAGTGAATGTGTTGATATCCCGGGTGGAATAAAAATGAAATATATCCAATAGTACATTTGTTTAAAATGTCATGTTTATCCCCATTTATATTTTTTATTAGGTTTTCAAAAACTTCTTGTATGATAAAAATCCACACAAGTTTTGTAAGGAATATATGACTATAATAAGAAGCATTTGTTGCAAGTTTTCTTATCTACAAGAATTTGCATAGAATTTTTTTTTTTATAGGATTTATCAATCACAAGAGGGATGTACCACATGAGAAGAGGAAAATGCATGGAGGTTAGTTAGTAGAACTGGATAGCAGTAAGCCAGTGACTTCACAGCATCATGTACAGGTTACCAAGTCATGGTGATGAAACAGGAAAGTTAAGGAGGATGATCACATTATTTTCTTCACCACACGAGTGACATGAACGTGAAGGGATGAACCTGTGTTGTATGTAAACAGATTGTTCCAAGCCTGGATGCTCTAGAACATTTTGGATTCTGCAGTCTTGATGCTCCTGCCACTAATTTTGGTTACAATCAGTGCCGCCACTGATTTTATATATAATATACATATATATGTATACATATGAAAAAGATTAAGTATCTACAACATTTAAAATAGTTAAATAACATATAACAAAAGATTACCCAATAAAAATAAGCAAAACTTAGTAGAAATCTAAATGTCATTGTGAAAATACAAATTTAAACAACAGTGAAATATAATTTCACACCCAACAGGTAGGCAATAAATACAAAATCTGGCAATACTGAATGTTGTGCAAGATGTGGAGAAATAAGAACTCCCAAGCCATTTTGGAGAGGAATTTGGTGATATGACGTAAATGGGAAGATTTACTTATCCTCAGACCCTGCATTTCCATATCTTTGTACTAGATTGTCTATCATAACATTTGTCTTAAAAGTAAAAATTTGGAAACAGCACAAATATCTTTAGTGGTGTTAATACATTGTGGTAACTCTTGTGTGGAATAATATATAGTGGTTAAACAAGTAAATTAGAGCTATATACATGAACATGGATAAAATTTTGAAAATGTTCAGCAAATATAAAAACGTTATAGAACCATGTGTATGGTAGGGTACCATTAATGACGTTTAGAAACATGCAGTTCTGTCGTCTGCTCATGGATACATATCCTTGAAGGAAATGTATTAAAATGTTCATGGAACTGTGAACACAAAATTGATCTAGTTTCCTCCCTCCCTCCCTCTTTCCCTCCCGCCCTCCCTTCCTTCCTGCCTTCCCTTCTCCTCCTTTTCCTTCTCTCTTTCTTTCCTTTTCAGGTGCAGCTGTAATGTTTTTTAAATGTCTGAAGAAATATGACTAAATGTTAAGCTTTGTTAAAGGTGGGTGTAGTAAAAAGAACGTTTATTATCTTATTCATATATTTCATAATTTAAGAAAAAGATTATTTCTATTTTTTTGTTCAGATTTAATGATTAGCCCATATTGGTGAATCTTTAACGTTTGTAGGTTCCTCCCCTTCACTCCCAAATTAGGGCTCTGTGTTGTATCTAAGCCCAATGTAAGACCCGAACAAGCACGTATGGTAAACGCCTGTTTCACTGTGATATTACACACTTTACCTATAGAGTGGGTAACAATTCTGGCTCTAGCACCTGTGTTAGAAAGTATTCTACTATATTTTGAATTTGGAATTCAGAAGCTGGCTTCTGTGAGTGAATGAAAGGGCAAGTCATTATATAATATTTTCTGCCAGGAATATATGAATGATTGCCTAATGTTTTTCAGTATTTATGCTATTCATCAAAGATATTTTAATTAAAAACTGAGATCTACCCTCTGTTCTATGAAAATTACTATGCCTGTCCATTAAAGCCTGATCCAATAATCACATCGGTTTGGAGAATATTCTTACTACATGATTTGCCGCTGATTAGTGACATCTTCATTGGTGTTCCTCTTCTGTACAGAATATATACCCACAGTGGGTGCTTCTGTCTATAGCAACTACCCTGATCAAACTAACACATAACTGTCTGCTTTAAAATTTAACAGTGGAAAAATTCTGGCCATAAAATCCAAGTGACCCAATGGGAGGTGAGACACGTACCTGAGTCAAAGAGAACCACTTGATCAGGTAGGAGATGGTGGTTAATTTGCTTCCCTCCAAATAAATCTTTTATCATTAAGTTTATGGAAAAACTGATTTATCACAAATCTTTATCCAATAATTTTGATGTGGCATGTAATTTATTAGAGAGTATTCCTGTGATAAGTCCTGTAGTAACACATTATCTTAAAGAATTTGTAAAAGCCCCTGAGTTGTGCATTATCATTTTGCAGATGAGAAAACTGCAGATCAGACAGGTTTTTAAAATTGCCTGTGTTTATATAATGGGGAACTGGAGAGGTGGATTTCAAACCCTGGTATGGCTGATTTGAAAGTCCACAATGCTCTTCTCAAAGTTTTCTCCCAGTATTACTGCATTAGCAACAGTAAATCTCTCTGCTATAGCAAAATATAGCATTACCACTTATCATATAATGTTGGAAATTTTTAGTGCCAAATCCTAGGAAAAACAGTTTATGAAAGGAAAGGGAAAAAAGGAAAAGAGATCAAATAATACAGCTCTTTATCAAGGCAATAGTAAAGGAACAACATTGGCCACACCTTTGCCATTTCCTCTTAAAAAATATGTTGCGGCCTTCCCTGGTGGCTCAGTGGTTGAGAATCCGCCTGCTGATGCAGGGGACATGGGTTCGTGCCCCCGTCCAGGAAGATCCCACATGCTGCGGAGCGGCTGGGCCCATGAACCATGGCCGCTGAGCCTGCGTGTCTGGAGCCTGTGCTCCGCAACGGGAGAGGCCACAGCAGTGAGAGGCCCGCGTACCGCAAAAAAAAAATAATGTTGCGCGGATCATATTTTCATAAGCTGTCTCTGATACTTAAGTTCACACTCAAGAATACCTACATACATGGACAAGCTTTTGTGGTTTTTAAATTTGTAATTAATAATAAACTTCAAAACTACAAGTATTCATAACGTACCTTCCTACGTAGAGTTCCGGGTTGTATCTGCTTCAAGGCTTCTGGAATAAGTCAGGAAGACCTAGATGAAACCATCAAGTTCTGTTAGAGTCCAAATGGCCCATTCATCTCTTCCCTTTGGTGACTTGGAAACTGGGATTATCAATCTCTGGTTTAGTCCGAATCAGTAGTTCTTTCATTCACAATTTGGGAGACTATGAAAATACTAACTTCTGATGCTTATGTTAGGTGTGTACCTCTCAAAGTTGAGGTTGCTACCCATTAGTAGTTTGGGACAAACTAGTAGTTGTCAAAGCAATTAGTGGATTGTGACCAGCACTAAAAAAATAAATAAATAAAAGGAAAATAGAATAGAATAAATATCATAGTACATGACATGTCATAAGGGTACATAAATGCAAGTATTATTTCAGATATATATATATGTCTGAAATTCAGTGTAAGATGTTTTCCTTACTGTATACCATGATCAAAAGTCAGAAAAGCCAATGTAGGACTTCCCTGGTGGCACAGCGGTTGAGAATCCAACTGCCAGTGCAGGGGACACGGGTTTGAGCCCTGGTCGTGGAAGAGCCCATATGCCGCGAAGCACCTAAGCCCGTGTGCTACAACTACTGAGCCCGCATGCCACAACTACTGAAGCCCACGCACCTAGAGCCCGTGCTCCGCAGCAAGAGAAACCACCGCAATGAGCAGCCTGCACACCGCAACAAAGAGTAGCCCCTGCTCGCTGAATCTAGAGAAAGCCCGCGCAGCAATTGAACACCCAACACAGCCAAAAATAAATAAATAAATTTTTAAAAAAGAAAAAGAAAAGTCAATGTATTAGAATTAATTGGATCTGATTGGAACATTTGGCTGTCTTTCAATCAGGTAAAGTCATAGGCACACCCTCAGACCAATGGATTACTATTCTTAAGTAATATTAAGACAGTTATGTTAAGACAGTTAAATAACCACTGACTCATGAGAAATCTAATTAGGAAGCTGGTCAAGATTTTTTCATCTGTTGTAATTTCTATCTCCTCCCCTATTTTAAGATAGAAGTGTCCCTCAAATGACTGTCCTAATTGCTGACAGTACAATCATCTTTTCAGAAGCTTAAATTGTTATTAGTTTTTACCACTAAACTTTAGTCTATTGAATGGGGAAAAATAGTCAAGTCAATTGTGTGGTATAAAATGGAAAACAGAGCATCTGAATGGACTTCATCATTTTTTGGTTTAATTATTTTGACTTAAGGAAGACATAATTTAAATGTTATCCTTAACCACTAAAATAATCATCTAAAATATTCGTAATATCTAACATTTTTGAGTACTTACAAGCCAGAAGCTGTGCTAATACCCATTGTAACTAGAGTGTAAGAATCATGGAAGAAGGCATTTAAATGAAGTTCCCAGGCCCCTCCCCTGGACCTTATAGTTCATGTCAGTTATGCAGCCCAAGAACTTACTATGTAGAAACAGTTGTTATATATAAAATTGCATTGTCTCATTTTATCCTCACAAAAAGTCTTTGGGGAGCATATTTTATCATCATCCCCATTTTACAGGTGAGGGAACTGAACTGAACTTTACATAGATGAAGCAACCTGCCTCAAGTTACCTAGGTAGTAAGTGGAGAGGTAGGGATCCATGTGCAGGAGTCTCAGCTGAGATGCCAACACCCAGCATATAGGCTGCATCCAGTAATGAAACCAACCAATGATTCAAATCCTTTCCCAGTCTCCCTTTCTTAAACTTCCAAGCCAAGTTTCCTGGAGAAGAGTCCTGCCCTCCCACCTCCTCCGGTCTTTCCCCCTCCCTTTCCCTCAGTTCACTTCGTGACCCAAAAGCTGGTTTAGGAGGGGAGAATAACAGCTACCTCTTAAAAGGTAGCAGAGCCCCTTTGAAATCCTCAAGATGGCTTTGGTGCAGGATATGCCTGTGGCGTAGGGGGCACATTATCACTGGGTCCCAGAAGTACCATTATCTTTTATACTCCCTCCCATGTGGCTTCAAGGCTGTAGACAGAAACTGTGATTTGGCTGCTGAAACTTCAAGGATGCCGCTGATACCTCGTGTTTTTCAGGGTGGGAGAAGTTTGGCTCTGTCACTGTAAAAGGTGGAGACCTGAGAGAAACACTGGGGCAAGAGATCTTCTTTGTTATCATAATTGAAGAATTGTTGCCCTAAGCATACAAGATGGGAAATACAGTGTTTCAAATCTGTATAGTGTTTAGTACATTCACAATATTGTACAATCATTTCCTCCATCTAGTTCTAAAACACTTTCATCACCCCGAAAGGAGACCCTGTACCCATTAAACAGTCATACTCCATTCACCCTCCCCCAAGTTCCTGGGAGCCACAAATCTATTTTCTGTTTCTATGGTTTTGTCCATACTGGATATTTCATATAATATGTGAACTTTTCTGTCTGATTTCTTTTGCTTAGCGTAAAGTTTTCTAGTTTCATCCACATTGTAGCATGTATCAATACTTTATTCCTTCTTGTGAGTGAATAATATTTCATTGTGTGGATATACCACAATTTGTTTACCCATTCATCAGTTGATAGACATTTGGGTTGTTTCCACCTTTAGCTGCTGTGAATAGTGCTGCTGTAAACATTTGTGTACAAGCATTTGTTTGAGCACTTTTTTTTTTTTTTAATAAATGAAGACTATTACTTCAAGTGTTAACGATAAAAATATTTCAGCACAGCTGTTTCATTTAAAAAAGTGAAACTACATACTATGTTTCTAGCTCAGTAAACAGATGAACCTGATGGCTCTGAATATGTTTGAGCACTTTTAAAAATTCTTTTGAGCATAAATCTAAGAGCAGAATTGCTGGATCATATGGTAATTCTATGTTTAACTTTTGAGGAACCACCAAATTGTTTTCCACAGTGGCTGCTACATTTTACTTTCCCACCAGCAGTGTGTGAGAGGTATACTTTCTCTACATCTTCACCAATGCTTGTTCTTTCTTTTTAAGTTAGAAAAAAAATAATTCTAGTCAGTCTAGTAGATATGAAGTGGCATCTTGTGGCTTTGATTTGCATTTCCCTAATAGCTAATGACTTTGAGCATCTTTTCACGTGCTTGTTGGCCATTAGTATGTCTTATCTTCTTTGGAGAAATGTTGATTAAAATCCTACATTTAACTTTTCAATCCTCCTCGTGTCTTTTTGCACCTAGGCCTCTCTTTCCCTGTCTTCCTCATATGCAGTAATAATGGTGATAATTATAGTAGCTGCCCAATGCAAGGCACAGTGCTAAGCACTTTAAGTACATTATGTCCTTTAATTCTATCAGATTTTATCTCCATTTTAAAGATAAGAAAACTGAGCCCCAGAGAAAGTTAAGTTGACCATGGTTCATTAAAAACCAAGAGACAGAGACTGATTTCTAAGCCAGTTCTCCCTGATTTGAAAGTCCATGCTCTTAACCTCTGCATCAGAAGTCTGCAGTCTAGCTTATGTTGCTAACATATACAGTGAAATGATTTTTAGCTATGTACCATCTTATACATTTTTAATAATAAGTTTAAGTGACTGAAAAGGATGTAATTTCCCACATATTGTAAATATTATCATTTAAAAATGTAACTGTTAGATCAGTCTTTTAAATGTTTCCAAGGGACTCTAAATGCCATGGTGATATGGTATCCAAAACCACTGATTTAAAAAGTTCATGAACAATTCTCTTTTTATTTTGCTTGAAATTGTACTTTTATTATATTACTTCCCCAGAATGTTATCATAATATAACATATTTTTCATGCTTGAAAGTCTTTTATTGATCACCCTCTCAGAGTTTCCATATCAAAAATATGAATATAAATTAAAATTGAATTTTAAACAATTTCTTATAAAGCTCTGAGTATTAAGGATTCCTTCTGATTGAGTTATTATAATTATTGGTAGCAGTCAGCTGATAAAATCAACAAAAACAGATTACAGATTTTGAAAAATTACCATTAACTTTAACAAGTAAATTTATATTAGAAACATACCTTTTTAGTAGAATGGATGGGGCTGTTTTGGTACCTTGATTAAAGGAGAATATGTGCATACAATTTTTCAACTTGTCTCTCTGACACTCCAGAGCATTTTAACTATCTAATAACGCAACACATCAAATGGTGACATGTGAAAGGAACACTTTTTTTTTTCTTCTGGTCAGTTGGGAGGAGCTAATTTGAAAGGAGTTGTAGGGAAGGGAACCTGGCTGGTGTGCTGCCTTCACCACGTATAGGAGCGTTCGAAAACAGGACAGGTTTAGAAAAGGACACATATAGCAATTATGGACCTGGAAGTTGGTTCTTTAAAAAATGATTCATGCATCTCACTCCTTAGAGGCTGTCTGTGTACTCCCGGGGGTTTGAAGACTAGATTAATAAGCACTAGATTAATAAGCAGGGGCGGGGTGACCTCTCAAGACTTCAGCCCAACCCCACTAGTGGACCCCAGAAAAAATAGCCACTTAGTGCATGACTGCTGTCTGCTAAGAATTTCGCACATGTGATTTTGTGTCATTGTCAGAACAACTTGGCAAGGGAAGGTTATGTTCAGTGTACAGAGAGAGAGAGAGAGTAATTTGTCTAGATCACAGAAATTTTAAATGGCTGAGCAAAAACTTCAACTCATTCTATCTCCTCCTTTTTCCTTAATTCTTTATTAGGCTCATGTCGACTAGAAGCAATGTGATTCAATTCAAATAATTCTTGTTTGACTTTTTTTCAAACTTTTTTCAAAGCATTCTTTGTCTTCTGTTTAGTTCACAGGGAGAACAAAGAGCTTACCCTAAGTGTGTCTGTAATTAGTGGGCAATGAGGAGGAGAGTTTTTTTGAAGAGAGATGTCTTATATCCGCCATCTACCTGTGGCCATGGACCACTCCTTGGGCAATTTCAGTATGAATGTGGGCAAAGTCTCACACTGATTTTGAAAAGGTGTAGAGCTGAGGACCCCTAGCTCAGACTTTTCTAAATTATAAGGTTGTGACTCAGATTTTCACCGAAGAGATAATTGTCCGTGGTTGGGGGAAGGAGGGTCACTGCACAAAAACATTTTCTTTTTTTAAAGTGAGATTATTGTAAAACCAGGTCGCTAAACTGTTGGATAGTTTCATTTCTCACTCAGTCAAGAACTCAGATTTTTCAAAAAATATAAGACTGACTGTGTAATTTATTCATGAGTTGTAAGGTAATGTTAGGTTTAGCTCTCATTCTATAAATAGAGCAATAAAAGCACAGACCAACACCTTTCAGTTACCCTGTAAGTAACTTCATGGTCAGATTTATCTGGTATACTGAGCAGAAAGCCATTTTCTATCACATAATGAAAATATTTGGAAACCCACTAGAGCAATGAGAGTTATAGAACTCTTAAAACTGTAATTGTCTGATTCCATTATTAGAGTGGAAAGTATTTGGAAATGTTTTAGTTTCCAAGTAAATGGCAGTGTATCATTCTGAGATTACTGATTGATTGCCCCACCCCTTTTCTTTAAAGACTAAAGTACAATGAGGTCAAAAAGAGAAAAAGGAATATCAAAAGGAAAAAGAAAAATGTTAAAAGGAGGACTTTGCTTTTGATAGTATTTGATGGTTAGTATTCCTTTACGTGACAGGTGTGTAAACAAAAAGTATTTTAAAAGTACGTAGAAAGACAACGTGTTTGTAGAAAAATAGTACTTGAATAGTTCCTTTCCCCCAAATCCTACATGAACTTTATAAAGAAAATAAGCACATACACAAATGGAAAAATGAGCGTCTTGTTTGGTAGGAAAAACGTTAACTACAGGAAACTTTGAATTTTTAAAGGTTCCTTTCTTAGGCACTTCAGGCATTTCTTCCCCCTATCTTCTGCTTCTTGCCTCTTAGATAATTTCACTGCTTGTTAGAGGCTTTATTACAAGTCAGACAGGCTTACAACAATGAGATGAAACTGACTTTACTACTTTTTTAACACACTGTAGGAACAGGATCAGAGAAAGGTAGAGAACAAGGGTTTTGGATTATCAGGAGATTTCAATTATCTGAATTATCTGGATGCCCCTTATCCAGGCAATGCAGATTTAGTTATGGCTTACTTCAGTATTCCTCCATAAGTTTGTGGAAAAGCCCAGGAAAAAGACAAGGCATATTCATGAGCCAAGAACTCGGCTGAATACACAAAAAGAAAAAATAGCAGCTTGGCATCAGCTGTTATTCGGGAAAAATCCACTTAGTGAAGCTACCTTGAAAGAATGATAAACACTGGCAGACAAATTGGTCCATCATGGGACCAGTTTTACAAGATAAGTGAACACTTGCTTCTTTGAATCCAAGAACTATGCTGCAACCTGCCAAATCCTAGGCACAGTGTATCAAACAGCCGCAACAGGTTCCTTAGAGATCTCACAAATGACATTTCTTTACGTGCAACTTGATAAGTGTAATTCCCTATCTCCAGCTTTTCCTGTATTGCTTCATATCTAATCTAATTCTTTCTTCAAGAATTGTTTTATGCCTCTTAATGTATTGTTGGGAATTTGCTTTTAGGCTCTTGGGTAACAGGGGGAAAATGAATTGCAATCTAGTGGAATCTTGACAATGTAACCATTACATTGTGAATGCTACAACCGGAAAAGAAAGATGAAGAGAGCCGTGTTTGATTCTGGTAAATTGTATCCTTCACTATTTTGCTTTTGTGGAATAAATACAGTACATGAAATAGCTGTCTAAGGATAATCTGTTAGTTGTTTTACTCAAAGAAAAGCAGAAGGAAATCATTCAGCTTTGAAAGAACTGTGAGGATCATTTGCAAGAACAGACATATATTGTTATTTTGCAAATAATTATTTGATACATTTAATAAATGATACTTAACAGACAACATTTACAAAGTGTATCCCTGTCATGAAGAAAAATACACAACTCTTATAGTGAGAAAGCTACTGCTTTCTCATTTCTAGGATCAGAGAAATGACTGACAAAAAATTAATTTCAGCTTTTGAAACAGCAAATTTCTATAGTTGTTAAGCCTCAGTTATGTGCATAATGTCTATTAATAACTGTACTGTGTAAGTACAGTTCAATGAAAAGAAAATAATCTTTGTATGAACACACAGTCCAAGGAATATCACAAAACATTTCCTTTTTTGCCCTATCAAGTCACTTCATGGTTCTTATAGCGTGAACCTTAGATAGGCATCTTGAAGCCCATTTGCTTTCTGGTCTCCTTCTCCTTGCTTTCCCCAACATTGCACTTGGTCTCTGGTCCTCTGCCCTTACCTGTAAGTTTTCACTCTATCCAATTGAAGGTTGTGGACATTATTCATAGCTCCCTAATAAAAGTGCTTCAGTGTGTTCTCATGATTCCTTGCAAGAGAAAGTTTGTCATTTCAGTGATGAAAGAGAAATAACTATAAAACATTTAGAGAGTTTTCCTTCTAATTTTGATCACCTCTCAGAGCATAATATCTGGGTTAGTACATAAGGCTATCTCTACTGATTTATCAAAGCTGGGAGGGTCAAAGAAAGAAAATGGGGAGAAGAAAGAAAATCTCATCTTGCCTTATAACCCATAAACAAACTAACATTTTGAGCATTTATTTAGCACCATATTTGTAAACTTGATAGCAATTTTAAAATACCTTTTAAAATTTCATGCACATTTAAGGTAAGAACTTACAAACAATATATAAAGTAATGAAAGTTCAAGATGAATATGGAACTAAAATAGTGTCATTTGAGTTTAATTTTATTTAAAAATTATTTTAAAAGTATGATTAACTTAAAAATCATGCATCTATTCCAATATGTTACTGTTCCAGTAATGATAATAATGATAGCTAATATTATTGACTAGTTAATACGTATGTGGTACTGTTTCATATACTTTATAGGTATTATTTCAAAATGGCAAATTAAAAAAATAGTTATTATCTAAGATACTGGATCTGGGAGGCTTTAAAATAATGTGGCATATGTTTTTCTAATGGTTTCTGAGATTGGAACCTGATTGCTAGAGTTCAAGGGGCAAAAGGTCAGTTTGTGAAACTCCTGGGTCTATCATTCTTCTTAATAAATTTATTTAGAGACTGAAGTTGAGGAAAAGAAATCCTGGTGCAAATTTTTAGTTGCTTACATTTATCTCCGAAACTCTTGAAAACATTGTTATTCTGGAGATGAAGCAATTTTTTAATGTGACTATTCCAACTGGTTAAGCACCTGTAAGTAAATAATGAACATCCTTGTAATTCAGTAATTCCATGGCTTGTCGAGTAATGTGGTAGTATCCACCCTAGGATGAATGTTGTTTATGCTAGTTTTACTAACTCTGATTCTGTGGTCCTGGACTGCATCTCCTTCCCCATAACGAATTATAGGACACATATATCCCATGAATTTAAACTGAACACACTCTCCCGGTGTCTGTGATTTGCCTAATCCTTCTTAAAACATGGAAACTGCTTCCGAGCTGTCTAAAGATCTTCTCAATAGCAAGCATTTAACTTGGAAATTCCAACATGTAAAAGAAGAAATTATGTAAAGATATTCCTTTAGAATATAAAAAATATATATTCATATATTAAATTCCAACATGGAGTGTCCATTGCCTTGGATACAAGGGATTATCCAGAGGTAGAGTAAAATGGCCAGAGGGCATGGTTTCTTGAATTGCACTGTACCAATAGGATGCTTTCAGTTGCATCTTAAATTTAAATTTCCTCAAACCATAAAATAATTATTGGGTCATCCTCCACCTTCTCTCCTCAGCTAGATCCCTATTCCCAGGAGAATGCCATGTACTGATTAACTTAAATGTAGGTTAACAAGACCAATCACAATGCAAGGGAAATGTGTTTAGCTAATTGGTTTATCCCAGTTTTAGATCACCTCAGGAGCTGGGAGTAGCATCACTTTTACCCCAAAGCATTCTATTCCATAGTGAATGTGGAGTAGACTTGATAATGGGGCTAGAATCATAATGTCCAGTGCATCTGCATTTTTAGTATTGGACGTTTATTACTGAGGAATTTTCTTGTCTACTGCCTCGTATTTTTGGATCAAAGAAAAATATAAGTATTTCTGAAAGATTAGGAAGTCTAAATAGAAAAAACGGCAAGCTATCTCCAATTGTTAGGGACAATCCTCTTTGGATCTCTTGTGTTTCTGCATATCTCATGAGCAGAGGCATTGACTGCCTTTGTTCTAGATCACCTTTTCAAGGAGGTTTATATGGCAAACATCCTTGAAAAATGGAGATAGTATCTCCCTCTATCACAAAGGTCAGGCATGCTTACTGCCCTTTATAAAATATTCAGGTTCCCTAAGCTTGGGGTCCCTCTCTCATAAAAGCTCACTACATGTTTAGGCATCACCTGGCCTGCTTTCATTGCTCTGTGGAATTGGAGCTTGGGGAACTGGTGCAAATGCTCATACTCTGGCTACTTCCATTGCTGTCAGTAATAAATAGTTCTTTGTCTCTGACCCAGGAGTTTCCTGTCTTCTACCAGCATCTATGAACCTGTGGCAAGGTAACTTGTTAGCCTGCAAGTAGGGCAAATTTCAGACTCTTCACAGTTCTTAACAGTCAAATATGGTTAATATGTGAAACAGACAAATATTCCACCTTTAAGATTTCTTGCAATAGACAAGTAAACCTTATACTCTCTACTAAGACATCTATGTGATAGCCACGAAATTATTATATTTGCTGATTTTACTGGACTGCTAGCATTTCCAGGAGACTGCTACATCAGAAAAGTCACTCTCTACTCTTGCAGAATGAATTCCAATCCAAGGCTCTTTTTATTAAGTCCGTACCATACTTATTCTATCATTTCATTAATTGGCTTGAAGAATTAGGCAAAAGAAAAATCCTTGTTGACAATTTCACCCTGCACCTAGACTCTCCAAGCAAAGCCTTAGCAGGACTCCTGCCTTGCTCTAGGTAGTACTTTAAATTTTAGCAACGGAAACACTTTGGGGCCCACTTTCTGTTTCAGCAGTACCTGCCTTGCTTTGTATGTTAAATAGTACTCAGCATAATCTGTTCAGTCAATTTTAGAAGCAACTGGCCTGGGGTTTGATTTGTACCTGAGTTCAACTACTTAAGCTTATTTATAGTTTTGAATAACTGATCTTGCAGTTTTGTACTTAATATCCTAATACTATACAAGTTGTTTTATGTAGTTAAAATTACTGTGACCATATTTTTCTCAATTAGTAAAGATTAATTAGATTTGGCTTGCTTTCACTATAACTCTCTTTTACATAGAACAAAAGTGAGGCAATTTCTCTTTGGGTCCTTAAATGCCGCCTTCTGGGCTCTTTCTCAGTTTTACCTCTCTGAGCAAACCTTCTTTTGGGCTCCTAATGACCTCCACACCCCTGCTTACTCAGTTCTCTCCCTTCAAAAATCAACTTTCAGAAGAGTCTACACAAGTGTAAATTATTAATAGTGCTTAGTGCTATCATATAACATCTCCCTTCACAAACTGCTCCAACCCTAGCCATAAGCATTATTTTTAGTTATAGAAACTCTAATTTTAAATTTCAGAGGAGCTTTCAGAGATTGGAGGAGTATTCCTGGTACCCAGAAAACACACCATGTAACCTCTGCTTTTAACTTCTAATCATAATATAATCTTACCTTGTCCCAATTTTTCCTTCTATAAAATAGTATTCCCTGCTCCTATTTCTAAGATAATCCAAGTTAAAATAGCTTTGAGTAGAAGTAAAGTATAATTTTTTAAGCCTTGGTTCTCTCCTAGGGGAAACTAGCATTCCTTATGTTAAAAAAAAAAAAAAAAAAAAAAAAAGAAATAGAGCTTTGCTTTTAGTTTGTGCTACAATGGCCTATCATGCCTGTATACTAGGCAGGCTTGATATTTTCTATTTCTTTGCAGGAAGGAGTATTCCTGCCAGGCAGGCTGTCTGGCTGCCCAGCAGTGGGAATGCTTACTCTTGAAATCTTGAAATTAAGAATTCAGCTTTTGATAACTTCACAGGCAACCTGTTCTGTCATGTGTCTCGAGATTTAATAGATACTGGGATGCAATTATTGGCAAAGATTAACAACAAATACAAAATGAAATGATCAATTCTCAGGTATGCAACTTAATTGAGGTCATTATTGGAGGTGAAGCACAGTATAAATGGTTAAGCCACAGGCTCTGGAGCCTGACTGCTGAGATTCAAATCTTAGGTATGCCATTTGTTAGCTGTGTGACCTTGGCAAATCACCCAACCTCTCTGTGCCCCAGTTTCATCCACTATAAATTGAAAATGAGAGTACTTACCTTGCAGAATTGCCATGAGGATCAAATGAGTTAGCATATGTAAAGTACTTAGTACAGAATGAACACAATATAAATGTTGTTAAATAATAATACTTGAAAAAATGACAACCATGGGAAAAGAGAAGAAAGTTTTGAATGTGAACTAAAGTCCCAAAGGAGTATAGTTATAAAATCAGATTTTAAAAAAAAGAAGCATTAATATATCAACATTTATTGATGCATGGAGTGAACCACAGCCCTGCCTTCTTTGAGTTCACAAAAAGAAAGAAAATTTATATTAGAGACATTTACTCTATAGTTCTTCTGAATGTAATAAAAATGAACATAAAATGTCTTAAACTTGTTGATAATTCTCATATAATTCTCATATCTTATATCTGAATGAGATAATGTTCAATTTTACATACCTATTATCATGCCACATAGACTACAAATGCCCAGTAAATCCATAGATGTTCATGGCCACTCATGCAGAAATGAAATATTTAACTACAAAAATATCTTGTATTTAAGAAGCTATTTGCTGACATCTCTTCCTCTGATATTTGGAGAGCATTCAAAGTGATTTATGCACAGCAACTTGAAGAAAATGCTCCCATAGTGATTTTCAGAATATTTTGAGAATACTGCTAATACATATTTTAAAAGTGCTTTCTACTGTGAAGTTTTCAATTTTTTTTTATCATGTAAAAGCACATTGGGCAAACTAATCCTCTGGGGAACTCCTTAGTTTATCTCATCAAAAACAGTAAGAGGATGTGGGTGTCTATTTTTTGTAATAAAGCAGACAAAATGTGATGTGTATTAATTATGGTTATTAATTTAACTATTGTTAAAGGAAAGATCAATTATAATGCTTTTCTTGTAGAACAGCCCTTTATTACTTTTAACTAACACTAAACATTTGCAGAGTAGAAAATTATTTTGGTTCAATTAGAGCAGTTACTAAAGAAAGTTAAGCATTTGTTTTGTATTTAAAACTAACTAGAGCTGTCTCTTTTTGTAAGAAAACCTAATATATCAAAGTTCAGATTTGCCAAAGAGATGAACCAAAGGATGACATCTTGTGTTCCAAGTGATTTTTCATTTTCAAAAGGGTTTCTTTAAACAGTAGTCCTCCTATTACATGTCAGCATTAGTTGCAGACCAATCTTCTCAACAAAGTTTAGCGGGCCAAGAAATCTAAACCTTACATGTTAGATGTCACTGCTAATTGGAGTTCAATCATGTGTAAAGTTATAATGTAAGTCAATGGGAAATTGTGATTTCCAAAAACTTAATTTGTATATCACATATATGGTGTAAAATGAAGAAAGTTCATACCATGTGCCTTTAGAGATAGGAAGTATGTTGGGATATACTGAAGAACTCAGAGTTATTGGAGGGAAAGTTATGTCAGTGGTTACATCTCTGGCCACAGTTAGTATTACTGTTAGCAATTTATGTGAACTTCAATATCCAAATGTATTTTTACATGCTTAGAAGATGTGTTTATTTTTTTCACGCTGGAAATATTGATGCCAAAATTTTGGTGAAATGATTAATAAATAGCCATTTTGACAGATGGCATGGTGAAAACAGCATCTCACCTGACTGATAGAGATCTCAGCCATTAAAAAAAATGTATTCGGGGGACGCATCATACAAAAGCAGTTTTCCTGATGGGTGCATATTGGCTAGGCTGGTTGGACATTCAAATGCATAAAAGTTAGAATTAATTTTATAAAAACTGTGAGAACCAGAACCCAACAACATGATCGCATTTAACATTATTACTTATAGCTGATGTAAACTACATTGCTAAGAGTTAGAACAGTTAAAGTTTGCTTTATCAAGTGATAATCTACCATATTCTATGTGATTGTGAAATTTCTAATTTTTCTTGAGCTTCATTCCAAGGCTAGCAGAATTCTTCCTACACTCACAAGACCACCTCAGTTCTTCTAGAAATTTTAATTGGCACACCTAAACAAGGAAAGTAGAACTGTATATCTGACAAAGGATATTAGAAACCAGTATTACTTTGTGTTTTGTACAGGTGTAAATAATACTCTGTTTTCTTTTGAGATATATATATGTATTTACCATAGTTTTTCACAAATCAGAATCAGAATACATGGTCTTAAAATATGATGATCAGCTTGCTTCCATGCACAATCAAATCTGTGAGTATCTAGTTTGGTGCTAAAAGTAAAATTTCTAGGTAGAATACTATCCATAATCCTTTTGTTATCATATTTTCTCAGAGAATGGATATATAACACATGTCAGGCCTAAAGGTCATTAATTATTATAGAGGCTATTATAAGATCAATTTAATTTGCCAGTAATGTTGAATTACTAGGAAGGCAGTAAGTCAAAAAATTACAAGATTTGGTTCCAATTTTTCCCCAAAATTGATAGTTAATGATGTTTTCAGAATATTTTCAAAACATTCTAGACTGTTCTCAGAGTAAGTTTCTCTACCTACTGCTCTTTAGAATGTCATTTGATTACTTAATTACAATTGGATAAGATTCACAGTACATTGATAAAGTATAATAAATATGGTTTGAAAAGTAGACTGAAATGGTTGATTTGGTATTCATTAAATTTTCCAAGTAGTCCACTGAAACATGACTAAAAATGAGAAAAATTAGAAATCTTAACATAGTAGAAATTATATTACTGCATTTATTATTTGTAGACTTTTTGGTGATGGCCATTCTGACTGGTGTGAGCTGATACCTCATTGTAGTTTTGATTTGTATTTCTCTGTTAGCAATGTGGAGCATCTTTTCATGTGCCTGTTGGCCATCTGTATATCTTCTTTGGAGAAATGTCTATTTAGGCCTTTTGCTCGTTTTTTGATTGGCTTGTTTGTTTTTTTGATATTGAGTTGTATGAGCTGTTTGTGTATTCTGGAAAATTAAGCCCTGGTTGGTCACATTGTTTGCGAATATTTTCGTCCAGTCCATAGGTTGTCTTTTTGTTTTGTTTATGGTTTCCTTTGCTGTGCAAAAGTTTAGAAGTTCCCATTTGTTTATTTTTGCTTTTATTTCTTTTGCCTTGGGGGACTGACCTAAGAAAATATTGCTACAATTTTTGTCAGAGAATATTTTGCCTATGTTGTCTTCTAGGAGTTTTATGGTGTCATATCTTGTACTTAAGTCTTTAAGCTATTTTGAGTTTATTTTTGTGTATGGTATGAGGGTGTGTTCTAACTTCATTGATTTACATGCAGCTGTCCAGCTTTCCCAACACAACTTACTGAAGAGGCTGTCTTTTCTCCATTGTGTATTCTTGCCTCCTTTGTTGAAGGTTAATTGACTGTAGGTGTGTGACTTTATTTCTGGGCTCTCTGTTCTGTTCCATTGATCCCTATATCTGGGGATTTTTTGCCAATACCATGCTGTTTTGATTACTATAGCTTTGTAGTATTGTCTCAAGTCTGGAAGAAGTGGGAGAGGGTTCTGGGGAGGGACCTGGCCTAAAGATTAGAAGGGGGAGAGGATTCTGGGGAGGGACCTGGACTAAGGACTCTAAGAAGATTTTTCTTTTCTCCTGCTTTGTAAAACTCTTCTGTTGCCACTGTGTATAAAGTGCATCCCCTTTTCCAGGCAAATTATCACACTATACAGTTTGATTTTCTTCAGAGCACTAACCAACATTAGAAATCCTCACTTTTATATATTTATTAACCTGATTATTTTGTGTGTCCCCAGTTTATATGTAAATACCATGAAATCAGTAAGCATACCATCTTCTTCAGGCACATATGAATCAAGAACAGATGGACATAAAAACAATAATAATGACAACAGCAATAAAAGCAATTACATATCCTAGAAATAAAATACCCCAGTACTGCTGTCTAATTCACTAATTCTCTCTTTAACAAGGTCGCATCTAAAGTTTATCTTGTCTATTAAGGGATTTAAAAAATACTATTATTTCAATTATTATAATTTTATTTTGGGGATTTGTAATTTTTGTTATTGCTTTATGTCCATCTCCTCTTATCTTGTCTTTGCCTGTAAAAGACAGGTAAGTATCCTACTTTCACAGCATTTGCATTTTATTTGGAGAAGCAGACAAAAATCAAGTAAACAAACATATTAATGTGAACATTTCAAATGATAATTAGTGCTTTGGAGAAAATCAAAGCAGTATTGTGATGGGTATTATGGTGATTTGCCTAGAGAAGGGAATGAACTTTATGTAGAGAGGCAACAGAAAACTTTTACAAAGAAGCAGAAGAAAACAAAGTCCTCTCAGAGTCTTTATGTCAGGTTCCCTCACTGACCTGAAGAGGTCAGCTCTCTCTAGCTGTCTTTCTCCTCAGGTTTTATTTGCTGCTGCTAGAAGAGACAGTTTACTTAACCTCCAATACTTCAACAAGTCTTCCTTTCCATAATCCAAGTTCCCATTCTTCTTAGAGCTACACAAAGGGAAATAAACCAACCACTTTCATAGGAGGGAACAATTTGCAGAAAGTCTGCCCACCAGACTGACCACCATTTATGTAGAGAAATTCATTAACTGACAGAGACAATGGTCTCCATGACAGAATAGAAAACAATTGTATAGTCAAAAGTTACATGAAATAAAAGGTGAATTCAACCCTGAACCACAAGGGAAGTATTTTCCAAAGTATTTTCCTCACACCTCGGGATCAAGGTACATTATTAATTAAAAATACAGATTTCTAGTCCCAGTCCAGACCTAATGGCTCTGGGAACGGAACCTAGGAATCTATATATTTGATGGTCATCCAAAATGAAACATGCAAATATAAGTTTAATAAACTATCAAATGGTGACTTTTCTTATTTTAAGGTATCTATTTTTCAAATTTATTTTCTATGATTTAGATTTTACATGGGCTAGATAAAATTTAAGTAATGAAATGATTAAGGTAAATAAAGAAAAAAATTCAGAAGTTTAAACTGAGATGAATTATAAAATAATGGGCCATTCAACATTCTTACTATAGCTTTAAAAGCTATGAATTAGACAAGGAGGCCACCAGTCATAAAAATACAGAGATTATATATTACTGCCTTCTGATGAATGTAAGATACTTATTAATTCTATTATGGGATATTTTCATAACATATTCAAGTTTCATTTTGAGATGAAAGAGTAAATGTTCAAAGTACCTAATAGCAGATCTAATTCTCAAACAAGCCATCAATAATGTAAAACAGAGGATTCAAACGTCTTTTTTCTTTATGGGGAGATATTTTATTTTTTGCTAAATTCAGTTTTCTTAGTGCAAAGTACTGGGTAAACCCCGATGAATAAAGCCAGACTCATGACTACTCTCAAAGAGTTTACATTCTAATGGAGGGACACACCATCATCAATAAAATCACAAATAAACCTATAGTTATAAATTGACTTTTTCTACAGTGAATTGTCTAAATTTTCTATGAACTCCATCTGACAAAAATGAATCCAAAATAATCAGGCCCTTCCAGGACAACAAAAATTACTACAGGGACTGTCAGCTCCGTATTTTGTTTTGTCTTAGTTTAATATTTATCTCCTAAAAGTGTCATGTTTCTCTCTCTGTCACATAATTTATCTATAAGAACATCTGTTGTGTGTGTGTGTGAGACATCCATGAAATGATTAATTTGACAAAAGCCTTTGTAAATAGCTAATAATAGCAGTGAGCCTGTAGGGCATGATCACCCAGTGATGTGGTTAGAAATGGTCATCAGTATTCCTCAAGGGTCTCATGGGTTGAGAATGTTATTCTGTTAGAGAGTAAAGCTGTAGTTTTATTTTTGTTCCAGATATTCCAAGATTCAACAAACTTTTCCAAATGGGGAATTTCACCAGTCAATTTAAACTAGGTCTTCTGAAAACAAGATGACAGGATCCTCTTTTGGGGTGAAAAGGCCATTGTTTGTGCCTATGAACTTCAGCCACGAGTTTATGGAATTTCAACTTTAGCAGAGGTGTTAGCTCGTTTAAATTTTGTAGAAGCAATGATTTATATTTTTAAAAATTGCTTCCACTTTTTTATCAAATGTGAAAATTTTGAGGCTTGGGATTGCCTATGACTTAATATCTTTGACTCATAAGAAACGTACCAACTAGAGGAAGCAGCTACACCAGGAGTGATTAAGAATTCATGAGCATGCTAGGGTGATGAGCCATCTCTGAACCAATCACCTCCTGACTATCCTGACCCTGTTGCACGTCCACAGACACTGTTGATACCATGAGATGTGGTTCTTCACTCACTCTGCTCAGCACACACATCCTAAGTGTTAACTTATGGATATTCAGGAAGAGCACTAGGAGGGCACGTGGTATTTCTGTGTCAGCTAAGACAAAAGATTTGACATAGGCCATCAGCTGGCATTGACTCAGGTGTTCTAGGCTGCCTTCAGTAATGTGATGTGATGGCAACAGTAAAAGCTAGGTGGGGAAGAGAAGTCAAGGTTTACAAATCTACCATTAAAAAATAATTTGAACCTGTCAAAACACTTTTCAAACTTTCTTACATCCTGCTTCCTAAGTTATCATCCCAGAGGAAAATCAGCTGGAGATTTTCTGCAGTCCAGTGTTTGTATTGGGGTACAGGTAGCCAGGGCCTGGCCATTTGTGTCTTTCCCTATTATGTACAGTTCAGCATTTGTATAATTTATTTCTTCACACATATTTCATTATTATTAATCATCATATATAAGTAAGTTGCATCTTTTAATGACATAGGGGTTGAAGAAATAGACTGTGTGACAGTGCTGCACTGTCATCGTTAAGGGGATTTATTATTATGGAAATAAAGGCAGTTAAAAGACTCAGCTCAGTAGTCAAAAGTACAATTTGGGGTTTATTGTGCAAAAACCTAAAGTGGAAACAGTTCTTCTGAAACTGTTTAACATACATGTAATTCAAACAACTTCTTTACAAGGCCTTCAGTGCATTCATGCTAGTACAACAAAGTTCTCTGTCAAAGTTATTCCTTTCAAGCTTCCTAGTTTAAGCACAACATGAATACCTTGGCCATAGGAACTCCCTGAAGAAGCAAACACTGAGCTCGGTATCTCTCCTTCAAATAGCAGGATTCTGGAAGCCTCCTTTTGCTCCCTTCAGAGGCAATTAATGGTTTTGAATACACCTGGAGATTATTAATCCTGGGAGCGACCTCCAAGCTGCAGGTCACATTTCACTTTGGTCTGGTAAGAAACCAAATAAAAGAGAGATTTTTTTTTTTAATGTAGGCAATTTTTATTTTAATGTTTTTGCCTGCAAACTGTTCTGCCTTCCTTTGGCAAAGGAATAAAAATTTCCAGTCTAGGGAGCTTCAATGTATCCTATGAATATTACATTTTTACCTCAATTTAACCGTTTCAAACAGGAAAAAAAAAAAAAAAAAAAAGAGAGTTTGAAGACCCACGCCAGGCAGGGTGGTTTGGTTCTCCGGAGCTTACCTGGAGAGATGGCCAGTGTGGAAAGAGGGCCGGCGCACATCAAGGAAGGCACTCTTTTCAAGGCTGCTGTGTGATCACTGACTCATAATCCCAGCAGCTCAGCATGGTCTCAGGTACTTTTGATTTCTGGTTGTGTCATAATTGAAGAACAGATAGAGTATATCGTCAGTTTGGTAAGGTGACTTCAAACTCTTAAAAACAATGGCTCTCTCGCTTAAAAATTAAATGCGTATTTCTTACTGCACCGCATAATAGGGTTTACTCTAAATCAATGCTCTCAACCCTGCCTGCACATTAGAATCCCTAAGGGAGCTTTTAAAACAGTAGGAATGTCCAGTCCCGCCCAGTATCTGATTTTAATTGATCTGACATGAGGCTGAGACATTTTTTAAAAGCTTTCTCAATGATTCTAATGTGCAGCTGAGGGCTGAGAACCACAGCTCTAAATACTTACAATAAGTATGGAAATTATTCTGATCATTTGTCTAAGTATATTTCACAATTTAGTTTATGATACCTAGGAAGGGCATTCACTGATATATTATATTGCAACATCCTGAATCTTAGTTAAGGAAGTTTTGAGAGAGTGACTTGTTTGTATTTTTTGTTCTTATTCTCTCCCTTTGTCAGTGTTTTATTTTCTTTTTCCTGTCCCTCCAACACCCCCCCCTCAACATCCCCCCACCACACAAACAGGCACACACAAACACTTCTGGTGTTATAATTGTTTGTTTTTTAATTGGGAATATATAATCTTAATTGGGAGTATATAATATATACATCATTCAGGATAACCAAAAATAGTTATTCTTCCTCTTATTTCTGCCATCCTTCCTTCACCAAGCAAATATTTTTAGAGCATAATGAAGTTAATCAAGAGATGGGGAAAAAATTTCCCAACCCATGACAAAAGTAGATGATAATTGACACTTAAAAAAAATGGTACCCTGAAAAAACCATAATTCAAAAAGAGTCATGTACCACAATGTTCACTGAAGCACTATTTACAATAGCCAGGACATGGAAGCAACCTAAGTGTCCATCAACAGATGAATGGATAAAGAAGATGTGGTACATATGTACAATGGAATATTACTCAGCCATAAAAAAGGAATGAAATTGGGTCATTTGTAGAAACATGGAGGGACATAGAGACTGTCATCCGAGTGAAGTAAGTCAGAAAGAAAAACAAATAGCATATGCTAACACATATATATGGAATCTAAAAAAAAAATTTCTGAAGAGCCTAGGGACAGGACAGGAATAAAGAGGCAGATGTAAAAAATGGACTTGAGGACACAGGGAAGGGGAAAGGTAAGCTGGGACGAGGTGAGAGAGTGGCATGGACATATATACACTACCAAATGTAAAATAGGTGGCTAGTGGGAAGCAGCTGCATAGCATAGGGAGATCAGCTCGGTGCTTTGTGACCACCTAGAGGGGTGGGATGGGGAGCGTGGGAGGGAGACACAAGAGGGAGGGGATATGGGGATATATGTATACACATAGCTGATTCACTTTGTTATAAAGCAGAAACTAACACACCATTGTAAAGCAATTATACTCCAATAAAGATGTTAAAAAAAAATGGTACCATACATAATATGGATATACCTACCTAGAGTGAAACAAGGAATTGAGATAAATATTTTTAAAATTCACTTAAATAGTCCTACTGATTAAAATGAATATGAGTACTTTTTTTATACTTGAATTACTTGGGTAATTTAATATAGTTTTGAGCAAATTAAATGGCCAAAAGTAATAACTAATAGTCAAATCAAAATGAAGGGTAAGATAATGTGTAGTCCATATTGGAGGAGGAAAATGAACCTTCTAGATTCATAGAGAAGGAAAGTCCCTTGAAAGTCAAGTCCATTTGCCTTCATTTTAGAAATAAGGAAATGGAGGTTAAGAGAATTGCCAGTTTGTCTCTTGTCATTTCTTTGCTTATATTAAGAGCAAGAGCAGCTGGCTTCTCTAACAGACAACAGTAGAGTTTAAAAGTTAGAGAAGTTGGGCTTCCCTGGTGGCGCAGTGGTTGAGAGTCCACCTGCTGGTGCAGGGATCATGGGTTCGTGCGCCAGTCCGGGAAGATCCCACATGCCACGCAGCGGCTGGGCCTGTGAGCCATGGCCACTGAGCCTGCGCGTCCGGAGCCTGTGCTCCACAACAGGAGAGGCCACAACAGTGAGAGGTCCGCGTACCACACACACACACAAAAAAGTTAGAGAAGTTTATAATTAAGTGATTTATTTTATTATGAATGAGTCCAAATTAAAGGATATCCAAATGGATCTGTCACTTAATTTTGTACCTATGATGCATTTTATACCGAATAAGGAAAAAGCGAATATAGATATTTGAAGATGTTAATATCAACAAAATTAGAAGTATTTGAAAATCTCTTGCAACCCATGATGTGTGAATGTGTTACCATGTAATTATCTGGAGCTCTGCACCTTGAAATAGAGAGAAGCTAAGTGCCTGTGATTAGGCCCCATTATACATACTGAGACTATTACTACACATCACATCTCAAAATGGGTTTATAGTAATAAATACTCTTATCAAAAAATGTATACTAAAAGTAAATATTTTATTTTATTTTTTTATTTTTTTGTGGTATGCGGGCCTCTCACTGCTGTGGCCTCTCCCGTTGCGGAGCACAGGCTCCGGACGCGCAGGCCTAGCGGCCATGGCTCACGGGCTTAGTTGCTCAGCGGCATGTGGGATCTTCCCGGACCAGGGCACGAACCCGTGACCCCTGCATCGGCAGGCGGATTCTCAACCACTGCGCCACCAGGGAAGCCCTGATTTTAAAACTATAATGGTAAAATACATTTAATCACAAACATGTTAAATAAGTAGATTCTTCTAACAAATACTAAAATAAAAACATGAGATGTTTGATATAGGATCATATGCTTATTTTTTTCCCTTTCATTAATACTAAATGCTCGAGAGTTTGGTACTGTATTTCACCGTCTAATTGAACATTTTAATGTTCAAATGACAGAAACTTCAAATATATTGTTACCATAGTGAACATTATTTAAGATATTTTAAACAGCATGCATATCCAGGCAGAGACTATTATTCAACACCAGTAAAAGATATTTACCAGTGAGATTTGGGCAAAAAGATTAAAACTGCTGAAAGACATTGTTTCTTGGTGCTCTAGAATATAGCTAGAAATACTTAAAAGACCCTAATGAAATGGTCTTCATCTTGGAGGGCTAAATAAAATGTCAAAATAAGGTTGAAAGTTTCCCCAGTCTCTGAGACACAAATACCAAAATACTCTGGGGAATTCGATTTAATTGGTGTCTGGAGCCTACTCAACTGTGACTTATTTACATGGATCCATATGACAATCTAGGTATAGACACAGAACTAAAGACTTCTGAGAGTCCTTAGGATCAAGGTAGAAATGAGGTCAGCATTCTTGTTTCATTTTGGTTTGGAATAGAACCTTGGACCCATTCTGGAGCACTCCAGTAGCCCAAGGGAAGACTGGAATGAGACTGGCTTCTGGGAGAAATTACAGCAGTCATCAAGAGATGGGCTTTGGGACCGTATAGACCTGAATCCTAGTTTGAACTCTAGCTTCTTTACTAATAACCTTTAAGATATTGGCTAAATTACTTAATCTTTCTAAGCCTTTGTTTTCTCATCTGTTAAAACAGTAACATCTATTTTAAAAGGTTATTGTCCAGATAAAATAAGATCATCTATGTAGAAGTCTGCACAGAGCACCAGCCACACAGTAAATGCACACTTCCACTCATTCACCAAGTACTTCTATGGATCAGGAGGATAAGCTGCACAATTTTTGGCATCCAGCAGAAAATGAAAATGTGGGTTCCTTGTTCAAAAAGGAGGAAAAGTGCCATTAAAAGTATGAAAATACAAAGCCTTTTCTTTCTTCACTTTTCTCTCTTTTGATGTGTCATAGGTTTTTATTTTGGCAATTTATTGTTCTAATTAAGAAAAAATTAAAATTTTAAATTATTAACATGAATTTTATGATTCATCTTTATGTTATTCAATACCAGTTTTTTTTAACATCTTTATTGGAGTATAATTGCTTTACAATTCTGTGTTAGTTTCTGCTTTATAACAAAGTGGATCAGTTACACACATACATATGTTCCCATATCTCCTTCCTCTTGTGTCTCCCTCCCTATCCCACCACAATGCCAGTTTTAAATGAAAGTGTAAGAGCATTTAATCCATATCCAGATTTACCAAAATTAGTATTTCATACTAATTCATATTTCATAGCTCATACATGCATATATGTAGTTTGTAATAGAACAATAGAGATATTACACAAAACTAACTCAACTGATTTTTTTTTTACTTTTTAGTATGTGCACATTCTATTAGCACTGTCTCCTTTTGTACTGAGTAAGGAAGAACCAAATAGAGTAATAAATTTATTCTAATACATTTCCTTGACCATTCATGTTTCTTAGAACACCATTGCTGTTTGTATTTTCGAAGCAAGTTCTGGCTTAGATAGAAAGCATGGCCACGTGGGGCTGTCAACACCCCATTTACCTTGTAAGTAAGTAGGTAAGAAACTCACCTTGTAAATAACTTTGAATCTTGTTGAATGCCCATGTACGTAGGTCCATCAGAATTTTGTGCTCATGAGGCATCACAAACATGATGTGAGAATGGGGCAGCAAAGAAAAGAAGACATATATGTTGCGTGCATTTCCTCTGCTCACAAACATGCCTCATTGTCCCATTACCCTTTACTTAAAAAGCACAAGTTGAAAGATAAAATTATTATTGTCTAGATAGTGACAGCAGAGCGTTAAACTAAGTAGAAGGCCAAGTGCAACTGCACAGGTTGTGTACCCATAAAACCAACCCTGTGGATCAGGTATTGTTTTATGTGCTGAGATACTGTGCTGAACAGTACAGGCCATGCCACTGTTTCATGGAACTTACAAGGAAATGAAGAGATAAGTAAAGAAAATTCAGAGGGTGCCAGTGTAATTAAGAAAATAAAATAGGAAAAAGCATAGATTGTTACAGATCAGTGATTGCATGGACCACTTTAGATAGGGTTATTTAAAAAAAACCTTTCTCTGGAGCTGACATTTGAGCAGATACCTAAGTGACAAAAGGTGCTAGACAAACAAAGATATGGGGGAAGCAAGATCCTGGCAGAAGGAACAACAAGCACCGTGTTTCCAAGGGGAGAATGAGCTTGGTGAATTGCATTGTTACTCATAGTGGTGTACTGTAGCCTGTCAGTGTCAGGAATGAGCTGGCACCTTGCTACTTAAAAGTGTGGTCCCAGGACCAGCACCATCTGCATCCTTGGAGCTTATTACAGATGCAAGAATTTCGTCCCCTTCTCCAGACTGACTGAATAAAAATCTTCACGAGCAAAAGTCTAAATTTTTAGCAAGACCTCGGGTAATTTGTATGTTCATTACAGTTTGAGAGGGACTGCGCTAGAGGACCAGAGTGTCTGAAATATAGTGAGTCAATGAGATGAGCTTGGAGAGGAAGTTTGGGCTAGATCTTATAGATTTTAAAAACCAGAGAAAGGAACTTAAGTTCTCTTGTAAGTTTGAAGTAAACTATGGTAGAGTTTTAAAAGAAAGTGCAGTTGGGGACCATGAGGATTTTTCAGGCTTGGGAACCCTAGAAAGGGTACAGAAATGCTAAAAAAAAGGAAAAAAATGGGTGAAAACAATTTACCACTTTCCAAATTGCTCTAAAGTTTCTCACTGGTGGAAATGGCACAGAACAGCCGTATACCTCACCCAAGTGTTCTGGTCCTAAACACAGACCTCCAACAAAGCACATAGCATGTTGTGTCACTGTATTGTTTTGCATTTATATTTCTCCCTTTTCTACCAGCCAAAATTTCTTCCATAGCATAAACCACATTTTGACCTCCTTTGTACTCCAAGATCCTTGGGAGTGCAATAAGTGTTTATTGATTTGTGTTTATTGAGAAAGTGTGAGTCAAAGATACAGGAGATTTGGACATTCTTATAGGATACTAGCCTATCCCCAACTCTCCTTCATTTTCTGTGTGTTAGAGGAGCCCAGGAGGGCAGTGTTGAAGAGTGGCCCATACACAAAGCATGCAAATGGCAGACACCGTCTTCCCTGTCATCCCCCTGGGCTCGGACCTGTTGTCAGAACCTCTTGCTATCTTCTTGGACACTTGGCTCCTAAACCCAGAATCCATCCTTGTCTAGAAAAATTCAAGAAGCTCTAGTGCTGCCACTCCCACCTCTGCCCATGGGAAACTTAACTTCCCTTTGCCCAGGAGGAGGGACAGGGTCTCATATGCTGTCTCCAGTTGTTTCTGCTAGTGATTAAAAGTTGAGTTACAGTCAAAGTTGTAATCCAATTTATACAATGACAAGAGAATATGTAAGCAAAATTGATTATTATTTTTTCTTTAGGAAATATGACAATATTTTTTATTTTTCATTGCTTGATTGACATGTCAAATCTTCCTTGCATCCCTGTTTACCTTATTTGAAAGAGGATTACAACATTTTTTTAAAATTAGTGAATCATAATTTGATTAGTCTGAATCACATTGCATCAATACTATAAGCTTTTATTAAATCTAATTTGATTTCACTGCTGACAGCATAGAGAACAAAACAAGTTGGTTATCAATTTATTTATTGTGTGTCAGTGCTAAAAGTTCCCTTGCTTTTATTAATATAAACTATACTAACTTTAAAGCTGAATCTCTTTGAATCACCGTTTTAAATAACAGGCTCTCTTTTCATCAGTGAAAGTTTGGTTTGCTGGCATGGATTCACTCTTGAGCACATAATCATTTTAGTAACCTGTGAGTAAGTGTCAAACATTATGTGCTGGAACAGGGTGTCAACTATGACTGGCTTAATGGAGGCTTCTTCCTGTTCCAGACATCCATCGTTTCTATGGCTGTATCTTTGCCAAAGGACTAGGGTTTCTATTCCTTTCTAGCCCATCACTAGGTACAGTAAACATATTTCTCTTGCAGATTTTATCAGTGTCATATTATAGACACAAAATTCCTCAGGCAGAAGATAATCTTTCAGGTGGTTAAGAGTTTTATTTATTTATTTTGCACATATATAAATAGAAGATTGAGACTTCTTGCTATTCCAGCCATCCGAGGTGTTACCTTTGCATTTTGGTGCTAATCTGGTTCCTTAGGACTTTATACATCAAGTTTTAAAAATTAGAGAAATAGAAATTGAATCTGTAGTAGAAAATTACAAGAAGAAAATAACAGGCATCAGAAAATTAATCAATCTCACCTTGCTGTGTATACCACCTGTGTAAAATCCGGAATGGATGAAAACCTTATACAACAGCCATTCTCAGTGCTTTCAAACTTGTCTCTATATCTTGTTTGACTTGTTAAGCTGCAGGGCTTCTACCCCTTTATTGAGAACTTTGACTGCTGAGGCCACTTAACCTCATACTAGATTCTGGAACATGTCTTTTTCTCTGGAGGGAAAAGATAAGCGGTTACAGAATGAGCCCTGAATCAAGGCTTGCTTAGGTCCTCTGATTTGCAGCCTGGAATCTTACTTTCATGCGTGAATCCCTGCAGTGACTGGTATTATTTTCCCTGGGTCCATTTTTCTCTACTAGAGCTTCCCTTTGCCCATTGGATCAAGCCAATCCCAGTCCACCCACCTGCTCCACTCCCTAGCAAATGCTGCCACTTCCCTGAGTGCCCACGTGCCCATGCAGATTTAAGATGATCTGAGTCTTAGGCTTAGTTCCCTTGCTTTAACTAACATATTCACATCCTGTCTGTCTCTTGTGTTTCTAGGCTTATCTTTAGTTGAATTTTCCCATTTCGTCACTAACTCTTGGTCTCTCTCCCATGACTATCCCCCCAACCTCTATCTAGCTATATGGATATAATTGGATTTTTTATGGTTAGACTCTGTTCACACCCATCCTATTGCTTGTGCTTGAATTATGAGGTAGAGGAATTCTGAGAACTGTGGATGTTGATATACTATAATTCATGACAAAAATTATTAATCTTGGAAGACTTCATTTTTCTCCATAGAACATGTGATGAAAGTGATATGAAATCTGGATAATAATTTCTATTTTGGATATTTGCTATTACCGGATATTTTGCTAAGCACTCTTATATACATTGTTTGACATATATAATATCCTCAGCCTCAATAGAATCCCATGAGGTAGGTATTACATCTCATATTGTACAGATGAGACCCAGAGAGATTGAAACACACACCAAGGTCACAGTCAGTAAGTGCAGGAAACAGTATTCAATCTTCAGTGTGTCTAGGTACAAAGTGCATGTTCTTAACCACTAAGTTAACATGTGCTTAAAGATAGACTGTATTTCAGTTTATTAATGGCATACATTGCCTTCTACTCCAATAAGATTGCATTAATAAAGTTTTACTATAGATTATGTGCCAAGAAAAAACTGCCAAATATCTGATGGTAAAGTAACAGAGTGAGTAAAAGAAAATCTATCTAATAACTTCTTTCCTCTATCATATCCAAGATATTGGAAATGAGGCCTATGTGGAAAAAGACAATACTAGGACTGTTTTTCTACTTCAAACAACAAGCACTTCTAAATACCGACACAAAAATAACTGGAGTATGTGAACATGTTTTTTGTGTTTAAAAAAAATTTATTCCCTGTCTAGATATAAAAAAGGTCAAGATAGCTTATGACATTAAAACAATACAGATAATTGCAAATAAAGACACAACAGGAAGTAGAGGTTTGGGGCAGAAGCCAAGCACCATAGCTAGTAGAAGCGAAGAGGGAAGTCTGTGACATTATATAATTTTTATTGTCTCAAAAAAGAAGGCATACACTCCTAGACATCTAATTAGAGCAAGTGTTTTCTGATCCTGAGTCATTGTGAAGAATCTAGTCGTTTTCTCTTGCACTGATTAAAGGAGAAGGACGCCATGTTAAATCTTAAAGGGAGAAAAGATGGCTAACATTTGGTGAGTATCTATTTGGGCACAACTTCATCTGAGGCAATTTTACGTTGCTTAAACACATCCTCCCAAGAAATTTCTACTGTATACTTCAATCCTAGCACTTACTGAAATTATACTTTTGTTCCTCTCTGATTTCTTGATCATCTTTTCTTATCATTCATATCTGTGTCAAATGTCCACCTCCTAGATGGAATCTTTTCTGGCTCTTGTTTCTAAAGCAGCCATATTCCCACAAAGTCACCTGACCCTTCTGCTTTATTTTCTTCATAGTTCCTATCACTTACTTGAATTCATATTGAATTAGTTCTTGATTTCCTTGCTTATTTTCTGAATATTTTACTAAAATATAAGCTATGAGGACAGGAAATTTGTCAGCCTGGTTCAAAGATTTATCCTTAGCCCTTAGGACAAGGACTGACATAGAGTATGTGCTCAGAATAAATACTGGGTCAATAATGAATGAATTTTTTTATACCTGACTGCAGCACAAAGAATGGGGCCTAACAGATATTCTAAATATATTTGCCAAATTGAATTGAATTTCCAAAATTATCTGAACAGTGAGGAAACTGGACTTAAGGAAATTAAGTAATTTTCTGAAGGTCACATATTTAATAAGTGGAGAATCTAGAACAGGAACCCACGTGTGTGCAGACATCGTGTATCATTCAACAATGCTTCAGAGAGCTGTGAGAAAAGAGTCCAGGCATGTGGATTTCTGGTAATGCCGCTTATTAGAGGATGAAGCTTAGAGAATCTTGAGAGATGAATAGTTAATCTCAAGTGAGTTTTACACAAGGATAGAATGAAAGCCAATTCATGAGTCATTTCTTTGTATTATTAACTGAAAAAAGATCCATAGGCTTTACCAACTAGATATAGGTGATGCAGAATTAATATTATGGTGTAAAAGTTTAAGAACTCAAAATATATTTTCTTTCAGTAAGCCAGCCCACTTGCACATGGAAGTGGGCCAAGGGAGTACCTTTTGGAAGGACTAAATTTTTCCTTAAAAGGAGCCTTGAAATTGACCCAGCTCTTGAAAAAACTGTACTCGATATAAAATGTTTCATTGCTTCATTATACAACATGGAAAAGGAAGAAAAAAATTTTAAGACACATTTTAATAATGGAAACGAGTTGACCAGAAATGTTTCTGTGTGCCCTAAGAAATATTTAATTCTTTTGAAAAGTAGTTTATCATGATGGCCAATCGTGATGAGTGGGCTTCAAAATGCAGCCAAAGTAGGTGAATGAATTGACCTGCTGAATGAGGTCTTTAGGATTGTTTACCTGAATAATAATGTTTACCAAATATACATGGTAATCATTTTTACTAAGCTGCTGCTTCTGACAATGAATAACTACTGTCAGCTGCTTCTGAAAGTCTGCTCCTAGTTAGACATAATAAAAAACATACATCAGCAGAGAATGATTCATGATTTCCTGGTGTAGTGGAAATAGCATATGCTACAGTCAGTCCAGCCTAGTTTGAAATTTTAATTATGCTACTTACTAGAGGAAGTTACCCCTCTCTGCTTCATAAAGTTGTTCTGAAAAGGAAATGGAGTAATATATGTGAAGTATCTACCTGACCCAGCACCCGCCCAAAGTAGATGGGACTCAACAACTCTTCTATAATCTAGACACAAATTCCAAAATTAGGAGTCCCACATTTAGTCCAAGCCAAAGCATTAGTAAAGAATTCGATCTTCATTTGTATCTCTTTAGGAACATGAAATTCACCCTAATTCAAAGCTCACTTTAATATTTCCTAAACCCCCTCTTGTTTCCTCCACAATTTTCACGTCCCCACAGCTTCTCTGATGCCTTTCACTTAGCACTCTTCCTCTCTCAAATAACAATAAGATTTAAAACATATTTTTTCAACACCCATTCATGTAGTTACTGGATTTGTTTCATTCATGGTTGGTGTCTGCTAAAGGCTAGGGGCAAGTATCCAGTTGCTTATAGGGAATTTCATTATGATATGCTCCTGCATAGTAAATGTAAATGAAGGCATTCAGCCTTCAATCCAAAATTGGGCTTTGTAGGGTTTTAGGAAATTTTATTCAAAGATTGAAGAATGAAGTTATCCTGAGCTACTAGAGACTGGAAAACCCTTCCTGTCTGCTAAAATCTTCCCAGCATCTTGACCCTGAGCTCCATCACTAGAACTTGTTTTTGGTGTGTGGCCAAGATAGCCACAGAGAAAATCAGAGAGATCTTTTTGGGTTACAAAGAAGTCCAAGGTTGCTTAATAAATCTTGGCTATAATTTGTTTCCTCTTCAACTTTGAAGTAGAGCAAGACCTGTCCTTCAAGTCATGTTCTTCTGTCTGCTGATGAAAGGCTCATAGTGAACACAGGGCTGGAGCACTTTCAACCCTCTTATTGATTTACAACCCTAGATCCCAGCCCCTATCCACTCTGCTATACATTTGTTCTAGGTAATGTCTTCCAAAGAAATCAAGTCAAGATCACTTTATATCAGAGAATCGTCCCAAGAGATCCTCACTTAATCTCTGCTATTTCTCAGCATTTAGAAACTAACACTTTTGCAGCATCTGGATTCCATGAGTATCCAAGACTTTAAGCCTCTGCTCCTATCCCAGGTCCAGTGTTGTCTGAAAGTTTTTGTTTTCTGGCAGAAAGTAGCCACTGTGAGTATTTCCAAAGCCTACTTAATTGTGAACCACAAGATGGCAGCCATGTTTCGAGCCTTTCATCTCTGAGGAAGTATGGGGCAGCATCCCTAAACCCATGTGAGTAGCTCTGATAGTGATGTCTTCTTTCTATTGAAACTATATGTCTAAAGAGGTTGAGTTTTAAATTAATTTTCATTCCACAACTTCATAAAGTGAATTTTGAAGGTTATATATAATGTCATAAAGATCTGGCTTTCTTCCTAAAAGATGCACTCTTTCTTCCTAAAATATCAGGTATTCTTCCCCCAAATACAAATTCCAACATCTATATTGTATCTACCATGTCTCTCTAATGTTGAAGTTGTGCTCCTAGGCCCATAACATCTAATGTTCGGACAATGGGCACATTTTCCCCCACAGAGTTCCAGAAGTAAGGTGGACAATTTCTCTAACTCAATTCTAGAAAATAATGTTTTAATCTGAGATGTAGTTAAGCATATCACCTAAAAGTCAAACTCTTTAAGGAACACCAAGATATAAAAGCTGAAACCCAATAAGAACCCACCACGTTTTCTTGCTTTACTGAGAAACACTTGTGTAAGTTTGAGGTGTATGACATTATGACTTGGTACACATATATACTGTAAAATGATTACCCCAACATGGTTAGTCATAACATCCATCACTTCACAAAACTACTTTTTTGTGGTGGGAACATTTAAGATCTACTCTCTTAGCAACTTTCAAGCATATAATACAGTATTGTTAACTGTAATCGCCATGCTGTACATTACAACCCTAGAACATATTCATCATATAACTGGAAGTTTGTGACATTTGACCAATAGCTCCCCATTTCCCACCCACCGGACCCTGGCAACCACCATTCTACTCTCTGTTTCTCTAAGTTTAGCTGTTTTAAAAATGGATTCCATGTCTAAGTGAGACCGTGCAGTATTTAAGGTCCCACCTTTAATAGAGTTGTATTCTAGCAAGCACAATAACATTCTCAAAAGTCCTTTCCTTTGTATTTACCTTGCACCCTATCACCTGCTTTCACTAGGAAATGGTAATGCCTGACTTAGAAAAAAATGTGTTTATATATTCTGAGCCCGTCAGTATTTCATATCATTCCTCAAAGAGCAAGATGATTCCTAACTCTTCTGCCATCAGAACAAGTTTGAAGTCCATTGTCCTAAACTATTCAGTTCCCAAGTTTATAATCACCTTACTCCTCCTATACAGTTTTCCTCCTCTTCCACTCTCCTCAATGTCTTTAGCTAAGGCATAGGAGGTGTTTGTTATGACTCTAATAAAGGATAGAGATCTGTTCTTAGCCCATGGAGGACCTAGAGTGTACCTCTTTTCTTGCTCCCTCTCCAGCCAATGTCATCAATCTCATCACATGTGGATGCACACACACACGCACAGTCAAGCACAGGCACACACGTCTGCAGCACACAAGCACACTGCTCAGCTGCACTGCATCTCCGTGGTGTTGTCCTATCTCCTTTCTTGTTTATCCTCTTTAGTTTCCTTTCTTTTTCTATGATTATTCGATGGTTTCTCTTTTGAACTTTGTTTTCTTCATTGATATTTGCAAAATAGAACAGAACTATGTTGGCTTAATATGAAAAACTAGGTTATGGATCAGTTGTTTCCAAACCCAGTTCATTACCAGAATCCTAGTGAAAGGTTAAAGAATACATCTTGGCAGGTCCTCTCTCATAGATTAGTAGGCCTGGTGTGAAGTCCAGATACGTGTACTCTAAAAAAATGCCCCATGGGTGATTCTAATGGCCAAACCTGGTGCCTTTTAGCTTTAAATTCCCAGTACCTAGCTCAGGGCCTGGTTAGTAGATGTTAATAAATGTATTAATTACACAATTATTAATTAATTGATATTGTAGCAAATAGGAGTGATAGTTTACCACTATGGTAACATAGTGGTGACATTTACCACCATATTGTAGAGCAGAAAGTTAAATATTCCTCAAGGAAGTATTTTCTTATTATGAAAAACTTGGGGGAAATCTGAGTTCATCGGCAATAAACACGTTTACTTGAAGCAGAACTTCTCCAGTATTTTAATATACTAGGTGAAAAGTGAATCTTCGAGAGATATACATATTATCAAACAGTTGAGGGGCGGCCACGGGGCTGCCGCCTTTTGCTCACGGACATGGCGCTCGACCCCGCAGAGCAGCATCTCAGACATGTCGTAAAAGATGTTTTGATCCCCAAAATAATGAGAGAAAAGGCCCAAGAGAGATGTTCTGAACAAGTTCAAGATCAAGACCAGAAAAGTACTTTGACATCAGGGGTGGCCTGGAACTTTCTTTAACCTGGATATATTCTCCAAATCACTGACTCCTTTCATCCCTTGGGCCTTCTTTGATCATATTTCAATGTTTCTTTTGTATCAGTGTTTTCTGTGGCAGCCTTTTTGATCTATTGGCCAATAGGATTGGTTCTAAAGGAATTGTATAAAGTATAAGGAAGCATGGATTGTTTATTTGACACATCACAGAACTGTCGTTAAATATCACAGAAGCTTGATAAAATGCCTGCCCTCTTTATCAGTCACACACAAATGAAATATGTTATATTTTGCTAAATTCCAAAGATGGGTGAATTAGCAAAAAAAGAAATTCAAATTAAGAATGCTTAGGATATTCTTTAGGATATTTGCAGGCAGAGAACTATCAAGACATCATTAAAACAAATTGGAGGGCTGCAGACTGTAAATGGTCAAAGTAATCAATCTTCTATTCAACTCTGTTACTTGAACCTGCCAAAAACTTTTCATTTGTTGTTTGAATTGTACGTGTATTATCACATATATTTTTGACATTTAACTGCTTCACCAATGTTAAGTCACACTGAAGTAGAGATTCAACACATCTTTAGACTGGTTTGGATATATTAGGAGGATAATATATAAAATCACAAAATATGATTATCTGTTATGAATAAGAGTATGTTATATATTCTAAGAAATATAAAGAGATTTAAGGCACAGGTCCCCTTCTTTGGACCTACCCTGGACTGTGTCAGAGTCCCCAAGACCACCCCTGGGTTTGGTGATTTCCTACAAAGACTCATAATACTAAGTATGTAGTCATACTGAGGCTAAGATTTATTAGAGCAAAACCAGCAAAGGGAAAAGGCACATGCGACAAAGTCCAGAGGAAACCAGGTACAAGCTTCCTAGAGTTCTCTCCTGGTAGAGTCACTCAGCATGAGCTTAATTCCACCATGGTTAAACTGTGACAATGTGTGAAATGTTGTCTCTGGGGGATCTCGTTAGAGACTCAGTCCTCAGACTTTTAACTGGGAGTCGGTCATGTGACAGCCTCTGCATAGCATGTACCAAAATTCCAGACTCCCAGGAGGAAAGCAGGTGTTGAACACAAACCATGTGGTTTACCCAGACAGTTTATAGATGCAGTGAGCGGCTCTCATCAATTAGGGAATGGCAGAAACACTCCCCAAATCCAGGTTCTGCTGCCAGCTAAGGGCCAGCCTTGTAAGCAATCCTTTCTAAGGAGAGCGGTGTCAGCCTGCCATGGTAACTCTTTTCTACACATGGACACAGTAAAAGTTATTATGTATTTAATAACTTTATAATAATGAAATAATTATGCATTCAATCAAAGTTATTATGTATGTCTATTGGGCCTGATGTCATGCCAGTGGCATCTGGCATCATAAATAATAGACCTCTGTCACTCACAAGTACAGCTGAATGATTTTTAAAACAACTGAGCAAAGTATATGATATGGTCATTACTCATTGACTTAGTGGTTCTCAGTTACATTTATTAATTCACACTTCTGTTGCAGGACTTAATGATTGTCTTGACTTATTGGTCTTGTTTCTGAATAATGACAATTTTGTGATAAAATTATCTATAATTGGATATTAGTACTCTTGAATAAAATGGCTAGTACTTCTTTCACAAAGAAAGGTGCTTTAGTTTTAAAAGTTAAGCTAAATCTTTAATGGACTAAACTAGCAGGGAATATTGTCAGAGCAGATGAATCTAGTATTTTTAACAACTGATTTATGCAACTCATCTCTAAAGCCATAAGAGTGAAAAGTCTACATTTGAACACAAAACCAAAAAACTACATGGCTTGAAACTTAGAAATATTGTTAAAAGGAGTAAATATTATTACTAAAAATGTGAGTTATAACTTCAAAAAAAAAAAACGTAGTTGATTCTGTATCCATACATTTTAAGTTACTTTTTTAAAAAAAAACATCTTTATTGGAGAATAATTGCTTTACAATGGTGTGTTAGTTTCTGCTGTATAACAAAGTGAATCACTTATACATATACATACATCCCCATATCTCTTCCCTCTTGCATCTCCCTCGCTCCCACCCTCCCTACCCCACCCCTCTAGGTGCTCACAAAGCACGGGCTGATCTCCCTGTGCTATGCGGCTGCTTCCCAATAGCTATCTGTTTTACATTTGGTAGTGTATATATGTCCATGCCACTGTCTCACTTTGTCTCAGCTTACGCTTACCCCTCCCCATATCCTCAAGTCCATTCTCTAGGAGGCCCCTGACTTTATTCCTATCTTGCCCCTAGGTTCTTCATGACCATTTTTTTCTTTTTCTTTTTTAGATTCCATATATATGTATTAGCCTACGGTATTTGTTTTTCTCTTTCTGACTTACTTCACTCTGTATGACAGACTCTAGGTCCATCCACCTCACTACAAATAACTCAATTTTGTTCTTTTTATGGCTGAGTAATATTCCATTGTATATATGTGCTACATCTTCTTTATCCATTCATCTGTTGATGGACACTTAGGTTGCTTCCATGTCCTGGCTATTGTAAATAGAGCTTCAACGAACATTGTGGTACATGTCTCTTTTTGAATTATGGTTTTCTCAGGGCATATGCCCATTACTGGGATTACTGGGTCGTATGGTAGTTCTATTTGTAGATTTTTAGGGAACCTACATACTGTTCTCTATAATGGCTGTATCAATTTACATTCCCACCACCAGTGCAAGAGGGTTCCCTTTTCTCCACACCCTCTCCAGCATTTATTGTTTGTAGATTTTTTTGACGATGGCCATTCTGACTGGTGTGAGAGGATATCTCATTGTAGTTTTGATTTGCATTTCTCTAATGATTAAAGATATTGAGCATTCTTTCATGTGTTTGTTGGCAATCTGTATATCTTCTTTGGAGAAATGTCTATTTAGGCCTTCTGCCCATTTTTGGATTGGGTTGTTTGTTTTTTTGATATTGACCTGCATGAGCTGCTTGTAAATTTTGGAGATTAATCCTTTGTCGGTTGCTTCATATGCAAATATTTTCTCCCATGCTGAGGGTTGTCTTTTTGTCTTGTTTATGGTTTCCTTTGCTGTGCAAAAGGTTTTAAGTTTCATTAGGTCCCATTTGTTTATTTTTGTTTTTATTTCCATTTCTCTAGGAGGTGGGTCAAAGAGGATCTTGCTGTGATTTATGTCATAGAGTGTTCTCCCTGCATTTTCCTCTAAGAGTTTGATAGTGTCTGGCCTTACGTTTAGGTCTTTAATCCATTTTGAGTCTATTATTGTGTATAGTGTTAGGGAGTGTTCTGATTTCATTTTTTTACATGTAGCTGTCCAGTTTTCCCAGCACAACTTATTGAAGAGGCTGTCTTATCTCCATTTTATATTCTTGCCTCCTTTATCAAAGATAAGGTGACCATATGTGCATGTGTTTATCTCTGGGCTTTCTATCCTGTTCCGTTGATCGATATTTCTGTTTTTGTGCCAGTACCATACTGTCTTGATTACTGTAGCTTTGGAGTATAGTCTGAAGTCTGAGAGTCTGATTCCTCCAGCTCAGTTTTTCTTTCTCAAGATTGCTTTGGCTATTCAGGATCTTTTCTGTTTCCATACAAATTGTGAATTTTTTTGTTCTATTTTGTGAAAAATGCCATTGGTAGTTTGATAGGGATTGCATTGAATCTGTAGATTGCTTTGGATAGTATAGTCATTTTCACAATATTAATTCTTCCAATCCAAGAACATGGTATATCTTTCCATCTATTTGTATCATCTTTACTTTCTTTCAACAGTGTCCTTTAATTTTCTGCATACAGATATTTTGTCTCCTTAGGTAGGTTTTTTCCTAGATATTTTATTCTTTTTGTTGCAATGGTAAATGGGAGTATTTTCTTAATTTCACTTTAAGATTTTTCATGATTAGTATATAGGAGTGCAAGAGATTTCTGTGCATTAATTTTGTATCCTGCTACTTTACCAAATTCATTGACTAGCTCTAGTAATTTTCTGGTGGCATCTTTAGGATTCTCTATGTATAGTGTCATGTCATCTGAAAACAGTGACAGTTTTACTTCTTCTTTTCCAATTTGGATTCCTTGTATTTCTTTTTCTTCTCTGGTTGCTGTGGCTAAAACTTCCAAAACTATGTTGAATAATAGTGGTGAGAGTGGGCAACCTTGTCTTGTTCCTGATCTTATTGGAAATGGTTTCAGTTTTTCACCATTGAGGATGATGTTGGCTGTGGCGTTGTCATATATGGCCTTTATTATGTTGAGGTAAGTTCCCTCTATGGCTACTTTCTGGAGGGATTTTTATCATAAATGGGTGTTGAATTTTGTCAAACGCTTTCTCTGCATCTATTGAGATGATCATATGGTTTTTCTCCTTCAATTTGTTAATATGGTGTATCACATTGATTGATTTGCATATATTGAAGAATCCTTGCTTTCCTGGGATCAACCCCACTTGATCATGGTGTATGATCCTTTTAATGTGCTGTTGGATTCTGTTTTCTAGTATCTTGTTGAGGATTTTTGCATCTATGTTCATCAGTGATATTGGCCTGTAGTTTTCTTTCTTTGTGACGTCTTTGTCTGGTTTTGGTATCAGGGTGATGGTGGCCTCATAGAATGAGTTTGGGAGTGTTCCTCCTTCTGCTATATTTTGGAAGAGTCTGAGAAGGATAGGTATTAGCTCTTCTCTAAATGTTTGATAGAATTCACCTGTGAAGCCATCTGGTCCTGAGCTTTTGTTTGTTGGAAGATTTTTAATCACAGTTTCAATTTCAGTGCTTGTGATTGGTCTGTTCATATTTTCTATTTCTTCCTGGTTCAGTCTCGGAAAGTTGTGCTTTCCTAAGAATTTGTTCATTTCTTCCAGGTTGTCCATTTTATTGGCATATAGTTGCTTGTAGTCATCTCTCATGATCCTTTATATTTCTGCAGTGTCAGTTGTTACTTCTGCTTTTTCATTTCTAATTCTGTTGATTTGAGTCTTCTCCCTTTTTTTCTTGATAAGTCTGGCAAATGGTTTATCAATTTTGTTTATCTTCTCAAAGAACCAGCTTTTAGTTTTATTGATCTTTGCTATCATTTCCTTCATTTCTTTTTCATTTATTTCTGATCTGATCTTCATGATTTCTTTCCTTCTGCTAACTTTGCGTTTTTTTGGTTCTTATTTCTCTAATTGCTTTAGGTGTAAGGTTAGGTTGTTTATTTGAGATGTTTCTTGTTTCTTGAGGTAGGATTGTATTGCTATAAACTTCCCTCTTAGAACTGCTTTTGCTTCATCCCATAGCTTTTGGGTCATTGTGTTTTCATTGTCATTTGTTTCTAGGTATTTTTTGATTTCCTCTTTGATTTCTTCAGTGATCTCTTGGTTATTTAGTAGTGTATTGTTTAGTCTCCATGTGTTTGTATTTTTTACAGCTTTTTTCCTGCAATTAATATGTTATCTCATAGCGTTGTGATCTGAAAAGATACTTGATACCATTTCAATTTTCTTAAATTTACCAAGGCTTGATTTGTGACCCAAGATATGATCTATCCTGGAGAATGTTCCATGAGCAGTTGAGAAGAAATTGTTTTCTCTTGCTTTTGGATGGAATGTCCTATAAATATTAATTAAGTCCATCTTGTGTAATGTATCATTTAAAGCTTGTGTTTCCTTATTTATTTATTTTTGTGTGATCTGTCCATTGGTGACATTGAGGTGTTAAACTCCTGTACTATGATTTTGTTACTGTCAATTTCCCCTTTTATGGCTGTTACTATTTGCCTTATGTATTGAGGTGCTCCTTGTTGCTTGTGTAAATATTTACAATTGTTACATCTTCTTCTTGGATTGATCCCTTGATCAATATGTAATGTCCTTCTTTGTCTCTTGTAATAGTTTTGTTTGTTTGTTTGTTTGCGGTACGTGGGCCTCTCACTGTTGTGGCCTCTCCTGTTGTGGAGCACAGGTTCCAGGTGTGCAGGCTCAGCAGCCATGGCTCATGGGCCCAGCTGCTCTGCGGCACGTGGGATCCTCCTGGATCAGGGCACGAACCCACATCCCCTGCACCGTCAGGCGGTGTAGTCTGTCAGGCGGACTCCCAACCACTGCACCACCAGGGAAGCCCCTAGTCTTTGTTTTAAAGTGTATTTTGTCCGATATGAGAATTGCTATTCCATCTTTCTTTTGATTTCCATTTGCATGGAATATGTTTTCCCATCCCTTCCTTTCAGTCTGTATGTGTCTCTAGGTCTGAAGTGGATCTCTTGTAGACAGCTTATATATGGGTCTTGTTTTTGTATCCATTCAGCCAGTCTATGTCTTTTGGTTGGAGCATTTAATCCATTTACATTTAAGGTAATTATCAATATGTTTGTTCCTATTACCATTTTCTTAAGTGTCTTTGGTTTTTTGTTGTAGGTCTTTTCCTTCTCTTGTGTTTCCTGTCTAGAGAAGTTCCTTTAGCATTTGCTATAAAGTTGGTTTGGTGGTGCTGAATTATCTTAGCATTTGCTTGTCTGTAAAGGTTTTAATTTCTCCATCAAATCTGAATGAAATCCTTGCCTGGTAGACTAATCTTGGTTGTAGTTTTTTCCCCTTCATCACTTTAAATATGTCCTGCCACTCCCTTCTGGCTTGCAGAGTTTGTGCTGAAAGATCAGCTGTTAACCTTATGGGGATTCCCTTGTTTATTATTTGATGTTTTTCTCTTGCTGCTTTTAGTAGTTTTTCTTTGTATTTAATTTTTGATAGTTTGAATAATTTGTGTCTTGGCGTGTTTCTCCTTGGATTTATCCTATATGAGACTCTATGCTTCCTGGACTTGATTAACTATTTCCTTTCCCATATTAGGGAAGTTTTCAACTATAATCTTTTCAAATATTTTCTCAGTCCCTTTCTTTTTCTCTTTTTCTTCTGGAACCCCTATAATTTGAACGTTGGTGCATTTACTGTTGTCCCAAAGGTCTCTGAGACTGTCCTCTATTCTTTTCATTCTTTTTCTTTATTCTGCTCTGCAGTAGTTATTTCCACTACTTTATCTTCCAGGTCACTTATCTGTTCTTCTGCCTCCGTTATTCTGCTATTGATCCCTTCTAGAGAATTTTAAATTTCGTTTATTTTGTGGTTCGTCACTATTTGTTTGGTGTTTAGTACTTCTGTGTCTTTATTAAACATTTTCTTGTATTTTCTCCATTCTATTTCCAAGATTTTCCATCATGTTTACTCTCATTATTCTGAATTCTTTTTCAAGTAGACTGCCTGTTTCCTCTTCATTTGTTAGGTCTGGTTGGTTTTTACCTTGCTCCTTCATGTGCTGTGTGTTTCTCTGTCTTCTTATTTTGCTTAACTTACTGTGTTTGGGGGTCTCCTTTTCACAGGCTGCTTGTTCGTAGTTCCTGTTGTTTTTGTTGTCTGCCCCCATTGGCTAAGGTTGGTTCAGTGGGTTGTGTAGGCTTCCTGGTGGAGGGGACTAGTGCTTGTGTTCTGGTGGATGAGGCTGGATCTTGTCTTTCTGGTCAGCAGGTCCACATCTGGTGGTGTGTTTTGGGGTGTCTGTGGCCTTATTATGATTTTAGGCAGTCTTTCTGCTAATGGGTGGGGTTGTGTTTCTGTCTTGCTAGTTGTTTGGCATAGAGTGTCCAGCACTGTAGCTTGCTGGTCGTTGAGTGGAGCTGGGTCTTGGCATTGAGATGGAGATCTCTGTGAGATTTTCACTGTTTGATATTACATGGAGCTGGGAGGTCTCTTGTGGACCAATGTCCTGAACTTGGCTCTCCCACCTCAGAAGCAGAGCCCTGACGCATGGCTGGAGCACCAAGAGCCTGTCATCCACACGGCTCAGAGTAAAAGGGAGAAAAAAAAGAAAGAAAGAGGGAGATAAAATAAAATTAAATTTAATTAAAAAGTTATTAAAATAAAAAATAATTATTAAATTTTTTAAAGGAATAAAAAAAGGAAGAAAGAAAGAGGAGAGCAACCAAACCTAAAAAGAAATCCACCAATGATAACAAGTGTCAAAACTATATTAAAAAAAAAAGAAACTGACAGAACCCTAGGACAAATGGTAAAACAAAACTATACAGAAAAAAATCACAGAAAGTCCACCATCTCAATTTTGGGATGATTCGTTGTCTATTCATGTATTCCACAGATGCAGGGTACATCACGTTGACTGTGGAGATTTGATCCGCTGTTCCTGGCTGCTGGGAGAAATTTCCCTTTCTCTTATTTGTTTGCACAGCTCCTGGGGTTCAGCTTTGGATTTGGCCCTGCCTCTGTGTTTAGGTCGCCTGAGGATGTCTTTTTGGAGGTCTGAGATCTTCTGCCAGCATTCAGTGGGTGTTCTGTAGGAGTTGTTCCACATGTAGATGTATTTCTGTTGTATTTGTGGGGAGGAAGGTGATCTGCCCTTCTTACTCCTCTGCCATCTTGAAGCTCCTCTAAGTTACTTTTTATTGTATTTTATTTTAGGGAGCATCTTGGTGGACCAGTTACGCAGAAGGCAGTTTAGAGAAAGTTACTCTGAGACTGGGTTAGATACTGACAGAGCTGTCTGATGCTACACATCTGTGTGGGTTATTTGGATCAAATCTTTTCAACTTTGACTGCATTTTGGAATGACCTGGGGAATTTTTAAAATTCACAGATGTCTGGGCCACACCCACAGCCAACTTAATCAAAATCTCTAGGGATTAGGGGCTTCCCTGGTGGCGCAGTGTTTGAGAATCCGCTTGCCGATTCAAGGGACACGGGTTCGTGCCCCGGTCCAGGAAGATCACACATGCCGCAGAGTGGCTGGGCTTGTGAGCTGTGGCTGCTGAGCCTGTGCGTCCGGAGCCTGTGTTCTGCAATGGGAGAGGCCACAACAGTGAGAGGCCCGCATACCAAAAATAATAATAATAATAATAATCTCTAGGGATAAGGCCAGGTATTAGAGTTAAAAAAAAATTCTCAGGTGATTCTGATGTGCTCATGAGGTTGAAAACCTTTATTTAGAAAGCAAAATGTTAGATATATTCTAAGTTATTGGTTACCAGTAATAGTTAACATTTATTGTAAATTTTGTGCTAAGCATTTCCCTCCTGTGTTCTATAACTAAATCCTTGTGGTTATTTTGTAAGGCAAGTGCCATTTTTATCCTCTTTTATGGATAATAAAAGTAAGGCATTAGGGAGAAAGAGCAATTTGCCCAAGGACATGCAAGTTGTGAGTTAGGGGCTTCCTGTCTAGGCACTGTGATTCCAGAGCTTGGGCATTTAACCACTACTTCCCTAAATTCCTCTTTTGACAGACTCTCTATATGCTTGAACTAAGACATTATCTTCACTCACTATGTTAAATGGCTAACAGGAACTCGAATTAACTCAGTCCTAAGTTCTTCTACCCACATAATCAAATACTTCAGTATTTTGACCATAGTAATATATTTTTATATTTTTTAATCTACTCCATCAGAGACTTCTGTTAATAGTTGTACACATAGAACGTAACAGAAGTTGTTCCCGTCCTCCCTCCCACATTTGACAGTGAAGTAGGGAAGTGATTTCGGCCAAATCTTCATGCGAGTAAATTAAGGCTGATTCAGGTAGTCAAAATAACACAGCCCTGTTTTCTCTTGGGTTGTAAACTGTATTTGCTGAATTCACATCAACTAAGTATAGAAAAAAACAAACCTCTTAATCTAATTATCATTCCCTATTATAGCAAAACCTCAGTTGAATGGATGCCAAATAATGGAACTTTTAAATAATTGAGGACATTTTTTAACATTTTATTTCTTCCTCATTGAGAAGTAAAGGAAGAGCAAGTAGTTCAGAATCAAGAGCCTTCAAAAGGTTCATTGCTATTGTTCCTTCTTTTGAAATTCTGTCCCACTAATTATCTGCACATTTAAGTAATGTTAGTTTTCTCTTGGAATCCTTTAGAAATCAACACAGAGCTGGCTGGTATGACCTCAGAATCAGGAAGACAGCTAATCTTCCATTTGGAATTTAGGACATGCAAACTTGTATTGCTATTTATTCTTCTTTCTCTCTTAAACATCCATACTGTTGCTGCAATTAGACATTAAGTCCCTAGGGTCTGTACATTCTTTCCCTTTTGATTCTCAGCTCCTAGCAATAAACACATAAGGATTGCTGGGTGATGATGGGAGGAATACGGTACCAATCTCCTGTGCAGCTGGCTTTTACAACTGTGACATACAAGCAAATTGATATTCTTCAGGAATTTTAAGGTCATTATTGACATATGTTTACTATGCAGTATTTACAGTGCTATTTTTAATATTTATTTCAAAATTAGGCTGTCATATGTGGTATCATTCTTTCCCTATGTTTACACTATATTAATGTTACAGGCTATATCATATCTCCCCTCTCCCCAAATTCATATTTGAAGTTCTAACCCCAAGTATCTCAAGATGTGACTGTATTTGGAAATAGGGTCTTGAAAAGACAATTAGATTGAAATGAGGTCATTAGGGTGGGCCCTAATCCAATATGACTGGTGTTTTTTATAGGAAGAGGAGACTGGGATACTGACAGGCTCAGAGAGAAAGTCATGTAAAGACACAGGGAGAAGACAGCCATCTGCAAACCAAAATAGATGACTCAGAAGAAACCAACCCTGCCAACATCTTGATCTAGGACTTCTGGCTTCCAGAATTGTGAGAAATTTCATTTCTATTGTTTAAATCTGTGGTACTTTGTTATGATAGGCCTAGCAAACTAATACAATTAATTTAGCCTATTATAATCTTATGAGCCTACTTGCTGTTCTGGGTAAAATAATAATGTCTTACATTTCTTTAGTACTTTTAGCATTATTAAGTTGTTCAACATTCTATTTTGTTGTCTGTTTGGGTTTCCATAACCACTGGACAGAATACAAGGTAGATCTCTATTTCTTCTTGTCTCCTTTCCTGGAACAAAATTTAACCCAAAATGAACAAAGCAAATAGCATCCTTCCTGATACCTAGGTGTGAATTTATGTAAAGGTGAATTTTTATTTGGGAACTTTTAAAAACTCACTTTCTGTTTTGAAAGGAAAACAGAAAGGATTCTTCCCAAAATATATACAACAAAATACGAATATTTAGGAACTAAGTATGATGATTTTAAATGTCACCCTAAATCTCAGATTAGCCATTGGAAGGCTTTGGTGCAGAATCTGGCCCTCTTGGTGATGGATGTCAGATCTAGAGGCCTGTGTGGGCTCCCAGAGTTTTGAACATTAAAGATTGGGATGCTGTACAAATTACCTGAAAACTTTTACTGATACCAAACATAGTTTTTTAAATTGGCCTTCAAATATGTCCTTGTAAAAGAATTCCACACCAGATATCAGTAAGTACCAATAATTTTCAAGGGTCTAATTTTGTTGTGTAACAGACATTTTCTGTATTTAAATATTTTTTCCCCCTCCATCATACAATGTCTTTTAGTTAGCCCTCTTCTCCTTTGACAAACGTTACATTTCTAACCCCAGCTCAGTAACTTTATCTCTTTAACTTCATAACTTATAAAATGGGTAGAATAATAACCCTTGCTTTATAAACATTGTTTTCAGGTTGCAGAGGGTGAAACACATCAAGCATTTACTAGCTTGATGTTCATATTCTAGGAACTCAAATAACTGTGAGCATTATTATTATAATAACAATTAAAATATCTTTC